>NW_028256502.1:0-15474 GCF_048593485.1 Apis florea
TAGTCGGTGACAATTTAAAAGTGGGAAGTAGCTTTTGAGGAAAATCTGGTCAAACTTTGAAATGCCATAACTTTCTGTAAAATTATCGTAGGATGTTCAAACAAAGCTCACTTTAAATGGAAAAGAATGTAGAATAACGTAGCATTCCTCAGTTTTTTGTAGGACTGCTTCCTACTCGGAGAAAATTTAAAAGAAGGAAATAGCTTTTGAGGAAAATCCTGTCAAACTTTAAAGTACTATAACTTTCTACAAAATTATCGTAGAATGTTCAAACAAAGCTCCATCCAAAGGGAAAAGAATGTAGAATAACGTAGCATTCCTCAGTTTTTTGTGGGACTGCTTCCTACACGATGACAATTTAAAAGAGATAAGTAGCTTTTGAGGAAAATCTGGTCAAACTTTGAAATGCCATAACTTTCTGTAAAATTATCGTAGGATGTTGAAACAAAGCTCATTTTAAAGGGAAAAGAATGTAGAATAACGTAGCATTCCTCAGTTTTTTGTGGGACTGCTTTCTACTCGGTAACAATTTAAGAGAGACATGTAGCTTTTGAGGAAAATCTTGTCAAACTTTGAAATGCCAAAACTTTCTGTAAAATTATCGTAGAATGTTCAAACAAAGCTCATTTTAAATGGAAAAGAATGTAGAATAATGCAGCATTCCTCAGTTTTTTGTGGGACTGCTTCCTACACGATGACAATTTAAAAGAGATAAGTAGCTTTTGAGGAAAATCTGGTCAAACTTTGAAATGCCATAACTTTCTGTAAAATTATCGTAGGATGTTCAAACAAAGCTCATTTTAAAGGGAAAAGAATGTAGAATAACGTAGCATTCCTCAGTTTTTTGTGGGACTGCTTCCTAGTCGGTGACAATTTAAAAGTGGGAAGTAGCTTTTGAGGAAAATCTGGTCAAACTTTGAAATGCCATAACTTTCTGTAAAATTATCGTAGGATGTTCAAACAAAGCTCACTTTAAATGGAAAAGAATGTAGAATAACGTAGCATTCCTCAGTTTTTTGTAGGACTGCTTCCTACTCGGAGAAAATTTAAAAGAAGGAAATAGCTTTTGAGGAAAATCCTGTCAAACTTTAAAGTACTATAACTTTCTACAAAATTATCGTAGAATGTTCAAACAAAGCTCCATCCAAAGGGAAAAGAATGTAGAATAACGTAGCATTCCACAGTTTTTTGTGGGACTGCTTCCTACACGATGACAATTTAAAAGATATAAGTAGCTTTTGAGGAAAATTTGGTCAAACTTTGAAATGCCATAACTTTCTGCAAAATTATCGTAGGATGTTCAAACAAAAGCTCATTTTAAATGGAAAAGAATGTAGAATAACGTAGCATTCCTCAGTTTTTTGTGGGACTGCTTCCTACACGATGACAATTTAAGAGAGACAAGTAGCTTTTGAGGAAAATCTGGTCAAACTTTGAAATGCCATAACTTTCTGCAAAATTATCGTAGAATGTTCAAACAAAGATCATTTTAAAGGGAAAAGAATGTAGAATAACGTAGCATTCCTCAGTTTTTTGTAGGACTGCTTCCTACTCGGAGAAAATTTAAAAGTGGGAAGTAGCTTTTGAGGAAAATCCTGTCAAACTTTAAAATACCATAACTTTCTGCAAAATTATCGTAGAATGTTTAAACAAAGCTCATTTTAAAGGGAAAAGAATGTAGAATAACGTAGCATTCCTCAGTTTTTTGTGGGACTGCTTTCTACTCGGTAACAATTTAAGAGAGACAAGTAGCTTTTGAGGAAAATCTTGTCAAACTTTGAAATGCCATAACATTCTTTAAAATTATCGTAGGATGTTCAAACAAAGCTCATTTTAGAGGAAAAAGAATGTAGAATAATGTAGCATTCCTCAGTTTTTTGTGGGACTGCTTCCTACACGATGACAATTTAAAAGAGATAAGTAGCTTTTGAGGAAAATCTGGTCAAACTTTGAAATGCCATAACTTTCTGTAAAATTATCGTAGGATGTTGAAACAAAGCTCATTTTAAAGGGAAAAGAATGTAGAATAACGTAGCATTCCTCAGTTTTTTGTGGGACTGCTTTCTACTCGGTAACAATTTAAGAGAGACAAGTAGCTTTTGAGGAAAATCTTGTCAAACTTTGAAATGCCATAACTTTCTGTAAAATTATCGTAGGATGTTCAAACAAAGCTCATTTTAAAGGAAAAAGAATGTAGAATAACGTAGCATTCCTCAGTTTTTTGTGGGACTGCTTTCTATTCGGTAACAATTTAAGAGAGACAAGTAGCTTTTGAGGAAAATCTTGTCAAACTTTGAAATGCCATAACTTTCTTTAAAATTATCGTAGGATGTTCAAACAAAGCTCATTTTAGAGGAAAAAGAATGTAGAATAATGTAGCATTCCTCAGTTTTTTGTGGGACTGCTTTCTACTCGGTAACAATTTAAGAGAGACAAGTAGCTTTTGAGGAAAATCTTGTCAAACTTTGAAATGCCATAACTTTCTGTAAAATTATCGTAGAATGTTCAAACAAAGCTCATTTTAAATGGAAAATAATGTAGAATAACGTAGCATTCCTCAGTTTTTTGTGGGACTGCTTCCTAGTCGGTGACAATTTAAAAGTGGGAAGTAGCTTTTGAGGAAAATCTGGTCAAACTTTGAAATGCCAAAACTTTCTGTAAAATTATCGTAGAATGTTCAAACAAATCTCATTTTAAATGGAAAAGAATGTAGAATAACGTAGCATTCCTCAGTTTTTTGTGGGACTACTTCCTACTCGGTAACAATTTAAGAGAGACAAGTAGCTTTTGAGGAAAATCTTGTCAAACTTTGAAATGCCATAACGTTCTGCAAAATTATCGTAGAATGTTCAAACAAAGCTCATTTTAAAGGGAAAAGAATGTAGAATAACGTAGCATCCCTCAGTTTTTTGTGGGACTGCTTCCTAGTCGGTGACAATTTAAAAGTGGGAAGTAGCTTTTGAGGAAAATCTGGTCAAACTTTGAAATGCCATAACTTTCTGTAAAATTATCGTAGGATGTTCAAACAAAGCTCACTTTAAATGGAAAAGAATGTAGAATAACGTAGCATTCCTCGGTTTTTTGTAGGACTGCTTCCTACTCGGAGAAAATTTAAAAGAAGGAAATAGCTTTTGAGGAAAATCCTGTCAAACTTTAAAGTACTATAACTTTCTACAAAATTATCGTAGAATGTTCAAACAAAGCTCCATCCAAAGGGAAAAGAATGTAGAATAACGTAGCATTCCTCAGTTTTTTGTGGGACTGCTTCCTACACGATGACAATTTAAAAGATATAAGTAGCTTTTGAGGAAAATTTGGTCAAACTTTGAAATGCCATAACTTTCTGTAAAATTATCGTAGGATGTTCAAACAAAGCTCATTTTAAAGGAAAAAGAATGTAGAATAATGTAGCATTCCTCAGTTTTTTGTGGGACTGCTTCCTAGTCGGTGACAATTTAAAAGTGGGAAGTAGCTTTTGAGGAAAATAGGGTCAAACTTTGAAATGCCATAACTTTCTGCAAAATTATCGTAGAATGTTCAAACAAAGCTCATTTTAAAGGGAAAAGAATGTAGAATAACGTAGCATTCCTCAGTTTTTTGTGGGACTGCTTTCTACTCGGTAACAATTTAAGAGAGACAAGTAGCTTTTGAGGAAAATCTTGTCAAACTTTGAAATGCCATAACTTTCTGTAAAATTATCGTAGGATGTTGAAACAAAGCTCATTTTAAAGGGAAAAGAATGTAGAATAACGTAGCATTCCTCAGTTTTTTGTGGGACTGCTTTCTACTCGGTAACAATTTAAGAGAGACATGTAGCTTTTGAGGAAAATCTTGTCAAACTTTGAAATGCCATAACTTTCTGTAAAATTATCGTAGGATGTTCAAACAAAGCTCATTTTAAAGGGAAAAGAATGTAGAATAACGTAGCATTCCTCAGTTTTTTGTGGGACTGCTTTCTACTCGGTAACAATTTAAGAGAGACAAGTAGCTTTTGAGGAAAATCTTGTCAAACTTTGAAATGCCAAAACTTTCTGTAAAATTATCGTAGAATGTTCAAACAAAGCTCATTTTAAATGGAAAAGAATGTAGAATAATGCAGCATTCCTCAGTTTTTTGTAGGACTGCTTTCTACTCGGTAACAATTTAAGAGAGACAAGTAGCTTTTGAGGAAAATCTTGTCAAACTTTGAAATGCCATAACTTTCTCTAAAGTTATCGTAGAATGTTCAAACAAAGCTCATTTTAAATGGAAAATAATGTAGAATAACGTAGCATTCCTCAGTTTTTTGTGGGACTGCTTCCTACACGATGACAATTTAAAAGAGATAAGTAGCTTTTGAGGAAAATCTGGTCAAACTTTGAAATGCCATAACTTTCTACAAAGTTATCGTAGAATGTTCAAACAAAGCTCATTTTAAATGGAAAAGAATGTAGAATAACGTAGCATTCCTCAGTTTTTTGTGGGACTGCTTCCTACACGATGACAATTTAAAAGAGATAAGTAGCTTTTGAGGAAAATCTGGTCAAACTTTGAAATGCCATAACTTTCTGTAAAATTATCGTAGAATGTTCAAACAAAGCTCATTTTAAAGGGAAAAGAATGTAGAATAACGTAGCATTCCTCAGTTTTTTGTGGGACTGCTTTCTACTCGGTAACAATTTAAGAGAGACAAGTAGCTTTTGAGGAAAATCTTGTCAAACTTTGAAATGCCATAACTTTCTGTAAAATTATCGTAGGATGTTCAAACAAAGCTCATTTTAAAGGGAAAAGAATGTAGAATAATGTAGCATTCCTCAGTTTTTTGTGGGACTGCTTCCTAGTCTGTGACAATTTAAAAGTGGGAAGTAGCTTTTGAGGAAAATAGGGTCAAACTTTGAAATGCCATAACGTTCTGCAAAATTATCGTAGAATGTTCAAACAAAGCTCATTTTAAAGGGAAAAGAATGTAGAATAACGTAGCATTCCTCAGTTTTTTGTGGGACTGCTTTCTACTCGGTAACAATTTAAGAGAGACAAGTAGCTTTTGAGGAAAATCTTGTCAAACTTTGAAATGCCATAACTTTCTGTAAAATTATCGTAGGATGTTCAAACAAAGCTCATTTTAAAGGGAAAAGAATGTAGAATAACGTAGCATTCCTCAGTTTTTTGTGGGACTGCTTCCTACACGATGACAATTTAAAAGATATAAGTAGCTTTTGAGGAAAATCTGGTCAAACTTTGAAATGCCATAACTTTCTGTAAAATTATCGTAGGATGTTCAAACAAAGCTCATTTTAAAGGGAAAAGCATGTAGGATAACGTAGCATTCCTCAGTTTTTTGTGGGACTGCTTCCTAGTCGGTGACAATTTAAAAGTGGGAAGTAGCTTTTGAGGAAAATAGGGTCAAACTTTGAAATGCCATAACTTTCTGCAAAATTATCGTAGAATTTTCAAACAAAGCTCATTTTAAAGGGAAAAGAATGTAGAATAACGTAGCATTCCTCAGTTTTTTGTGGGACTGCTTTCTACTCGGTAACAATTTAAGAGAGACAAGTAGCTTTTGAGGAAAATCTTGTCAAACTTTGAAATGCCATAACTTTCTGCAAAATTATCGTAGAATGTTCAAACAAAGCTCATTTTAAATGGAAAAGAATGTAGAACAACGTAGCATTCCTCAGTTTTTTGTGGGACTGCTTCCTACACGATGACAATTTAAGAGAGATAAGTAGCTTTTGAGGAAAATCTGGTCAAACTTTGAAATGCCATAACTTTCTGTAAAATTATCGTAGGATGTTGAAACAAAGCTCATTCAAAGGGAAAAGAATGTAGAATAACGTAGCATTCCTCAGTTTTTTGTGGGACTGCTTTCTGCTCGGTAACAATTTAAGAGAGACATGTAGCTTTTGAGGAAAATCTTGTCAAACTTTGAAATGCCATAACTTTCTGTAAAATTATCGTAGGATGTTCAAACAAAGCTCATTTTAAAGGGAAAAGAATGTAGAATAACGAAGCATTCCTCAGTTTTTTGTGGAACTGCTTTCTACTCGGTAACAATTTAAGAGAGACAAGTAGCTTTTGAGGAAAATCTTGTCAAACTTTGAAATGCCAAAACTTTCTGTAAAATTATCGTAGAATGTTCAAACAAAGCTCATTTTAAATGGAAAAGAATGTAGAATAATGCAGCATTCCTCAGTTTTTTGTGGGACTGCTTCCTACACGATGACAATTTAAAAGAGATAAGTAGCTTTTGAGGAAAATCTGGTCAAACTTTGAAATGCCATAACTTTCTGTAAAATTATCGTAGGATGTTCAAACAAAGCTCATTTTAAAGGGAAAAGAATGTAGAATAACGTAGCATTCCTCAGTTTTTTGTGGGACTGCTTCCTAGTCGGTGACAATTTAAAAGTGGGAAGTAGCTTTTGAGGAAAATCTGGTCAAACTTTGAAATGCCATAACTTTCTGTAAAATTATCGTAGGATGTTCAAACAAAGCTCACTTTAAATGGAAAAGAATGTAGAATAACGTAGCATTCCTCAGTTTTTTGTAGGACTGCTTCCTACTCGGAGAAAATTTAAAAGAAGGAAATAGCTTTTGAGGAAAATCCTGTCAAACTTTAAAGTACTATAACTTTCTACAAAATTATCGTAGAATGTTCAAACAAAGCTCCATCCAAAGGGAAAAGAATGTAGAATAACGTAGCATTCCTCAGTTTTTTGTGGGACTGCTTCCTACACGATGACAATTTAAAAGAGATAAGTAGCTTTTGAGGAAAATCTGGTCAAACTTTGAAATGCCATAACTTTCTGTAAAATTATCGTAGGATGTTGAAACAAAGCTCATTTTAAAGGGAAAAGAATGTAGAATAACGTAGCATTCCTCAGTTTTTTGTGGGACTGCTTTCTACTCGGTAACAATTTAAGAGAGACATGTAGCTTTTGAGGAAAATCTTGTCAAACTTTGAAATGCCAAAACTTTCTGTAAAATTATCGTAGAATGTTCAAACAAAGCTCATTTTAAATGGAAAAGAATGTAGAATAATGCAGCATTCCTCAGTTTTTTGTGGGACTGCTTCCTACACGATGACAATTTAAAAGAGATAAGTAGCTTTTGAGGAAAATCTGGTCAAACTTTGAAATGCCATAACTTTCTGTAAAATTATCGTAGGATGTTGAAACAAAGCTCATTTTAAAGGGAAAAGAATGTAGAATAACGTAGCATTCCTCAGTTTTTTGTGGGACTGCTTTCTACTCGGTAACAATTTAAGAGAGACAAGTAGCTTTTGAGGAAAATCTTGTCAAACTTTGAAATGCCATAACATTCTTTAAAATTATCGTAGGATGTTCAAACAAAGCTCATTTTAGAGGAAAAAGAATGTAGAATAATGTAGCATTCCTCAGTTTTTTGTGGGACTGCTTCCTACACGATGACAATTTAAAAGAGATAAGTAGCTTTTGAGGAAAATCTGGTCAAACTTTGAAATGCCATAACTTTCTGTAAAATTATCGTAGGATGTTGAAACAAAGCTCATTTTAAAGGGAAAAGAATGTAGAATAACGTAGCATTCCTCAGTTTTTTGTGGGACTGCTTTCTACTCGGTAACAATTTAAGAGAGACAAGTAGCTTTTGAGGAAAATCTTGTCAAACTTTGAAATGCCATAACTTTCTGTAAAATTATCGTAGGATGTTCAAACAAAGCTCATTTTAAAGGAAAAAGAATGTAGAATAACGTAGCATTTCTCAGTTTTTTGTGGGACTACTTCCTACTCGGTAACAATTTAAGAGAGATAAGTAGCTTTTGAGGAAAATCTGGTGAAACTTTGAAATGCCATAACTTTCTATAAAATTATCGTAGGATGTTGAAACAAAGCTCATTTTAAAGGGAAAAGAATGTAGAATAACGTAGCATTCCTCAGTTTTTTGTGGGACTGCTTTCTATTCGGTAACAATTTAAGAGAGACAAGTAGCTTTTGAGGAAAATCTTGTCAAACTTTGAAATGCCATAACTTTCTTTAAAATTATCGTAGGATGTTCAAACAAAGCTCATTTTAGAGGAAAAAGAATGTAGAATAATGTAGCATTCCTCAGTTTTTTGTGGGACTGCTTTCTACTCGGTAACAATTTAAGAGAGACAAGTAGCTTTTGAGGAAAATCTTGTCAAACTTTGAAATGCCATAACTTTCTGTAAAATTATCGTAGAATGTTCAAACAAAGCTCATTTTAAATGGAAAATAATGTAGAATAACGTAGCATTCCTCAGTTTTTTGTGGGACTGCTTCCTAGTCGGTGACAATTTAAAAGTGGGAAGTAGCTTTTGAGGAAAATCTGGTCAAACTTTGAAATGCCAAAACTTTCTGTAAAATTATCGTAGAATGTTCAAACAAATCTCATTTTAAATGGAAAAGAATGTAGAATAACGTAGCATTCCTCAGTTTTTTGTGGGACTACTTCCTACTCGGTAACAATTTAAGAGAGACAAGTAGCTTTTGAGGAAAATCTTGTCAAACTTTGAAATGCCATAACGTTCTGCAAAATTATCGTAGAATGTTCAAACAAAGCTCATTTTAAAGGGAAAAGAATGTAGAATAACGTAGCATCCCTCAGTTTTTTGTGGGACTGCTTCCTAGTCGGTGACAATTTAAAAGTGGGAAGTAGCTTTTGAGGAAAATCTGGTCAAACTTTGAAATGCCATAACTTTCTGTAAAATTATCGTAGGATGTTCAAACAAAGCTCACTTTAAATGGAAAAGAATGTAGAATAACGTAGCATTCCTCGGTTTTTTGTAGGACTGCTTCCTACTCGGAGAAAATTTAAAAGAAGGAAATAGCTTTTGAGGAAAATCCTGTCAAACTTTAAAGTACTATAACTTTCTACAAAATTATCGTAGAATGTTCAAACAAAGCTCCATCCAAAGGGAAAAGAATGTAGAATAACGTAGCATTCCTCAGTTTTTTGTGGGACTGCTTCCTACACGATGACAATTTAAAAGATATAAGTAGCTTTTGAGGAAAATTTGGTCAAACTTTGAAATGCCATAACTTTCTGCAAAATTATCGTAGGATGTTCAAACAAAGCTCATTTTAAAGGGAAAAGAATGTAGAATAACGCAGCATCCCTCAGTTTTTTGTGGGACTGCTGCTTAGTCGGTGACAATTTAAAAGTGGGAAGTAGCTTTTGAGGAAAATCTGGTCAAACTTTGAAATGCCATAACTTTCTGCAAAATTATCGTAGAATGTTCAAACAAAGCTCATTTTAAAGGGAAAAGAATGTATAATAACGTAGCATTCCTCAGTTTTTTGTGGGACTGCTTTCTACTCGGTAACAATTAAAGAGAGACAAGTAGCTTTTGAGGAAAATCTGGTCAAACTTTGAAATGCCATAACTTTCTGCAAAATTATCGTAGGATGTTCAAACAAAGCTCATTTTAAAGGGAAAAGAATGTAGAATAATGTAGCATTCCTCAGTTTTTTGTGGAACTGCTGCCTAGTCGGTGACAATTTAAAAGTGGGAAGTAGCTTTTGAGGAAAATCTGGTCAAACTTTGAAATGCCATAACTTTCTGCAAAATTATCGTAGAATGTTCAAACAAAGCTCATTTTAAAGGGAAAAGAATGTAGAATAACGTAGCTTTCCTCAGTTTTTCGTGGGACTGCTTTCTACTCGGTAACAAGTTAGGAGAGACAAGTAGCTTTTGAGGAAAATCCTGTCAAACTTTGAAATGCCATAACTTTCTGCAAAATTATCGTAGAATGTTCAAACAAAGCTCATTTTAAAGGGAAAAGAATGTAGAATAACGTAGCATTCCTCAGTTTTTTGTAGGACTGCTTCCTACTCGGAGAAAATTTAAAAGTGGGAAGTAGCTTTTGAGGAAAATCCTGTCAAACTTTAAAATACCATAACTTTCTGCAAAATTATCGTAGAATGTTCAAACAAAGCTCATTTTAAAGGGAAAAGAATGTAGAATAACGTAGCATTCCTCAGTTTTTTGTGGGACTGCTTTCTACTCGGTAACAATTTAAGAGAGACATGTAGCTTTTGAGGAAAATCTTGTCAAACTTTGAAATGCCAAAACTTTCTGTAAAATTATCGTAGAATGTTCAAACAAAGCTCATTTTAAATGGAAAAGAATGTAGAATAATGCAGCATTCCTCAGTTTTTTGTGGGACTGCTTCCTACACGATGACAATTTAAAAGAGATAAGTAGCTTTTGAGGAAAATCTGGTCAAACTTTGAAATGCCATAACTTTCTGTAAAATTATCGTAGGATGTTCAAACAAAGCTCATTTTAAAGGGAAAAGAATGTAGAATAACGTAGCATTCCTCAGTTTTTTGTGGGACTGCTTCCTAGTCGGTGACAATTTAAAAGTGGGAAGTAGCTTTTGAGGAAAATCTGGTCAAACTTTGAAATGCCATAACTTTCTGTAAAATTATCGTAGGATGTTCAAACAAAGCTCACTTTAAATGGAAAAGAATGTAGAATAACGTAGCATTCCTCAGTTTTTTGTGGGACTACTTCCTACTCGGTAACAATTTAAGAGAGACAAGTAGCTTTTGAGGAAAATCTGGTCAAACTTTGAAATGCCATAACTTTCTGTAAAATTATCGTAGGATGTTCAAACGAAGCTCATTTTAAAGGGAAAAGAATGTAGAATAAGGTAGCATTCCTCAGTTTTTTGTGGGACTGCTTCCTACACGATGACAATTTAAAAGAGATAAGTAGCTTTTGAGGAAAATTTTGTCAAACTTTGAAATGCCATAACTTTCTGCAAAATTATCGTAGGATGTTCAAACAAAGCTCATTTTAAAGGGAAAAGAATGTAGAATAAGGTAGCATTCCTCAGTTTTTTGTGGGACTACTCGGTAACAATTTAAGAGAGTCAAGTAGCTTTTGAGGAAAATCTTGTCAAACTTTGAAATGCCATAACGTTCTGTAAAATTATCGTAGGATGTTCAAACAAAGCTCATTTTAAAGGGAAAAGAATGTAGAATAACGTAGCATTCCTCAGTTTTTTGTGGGACTGCTTTCTACTCGGTAACAATTTAAGAGAGACAAGTAGCTTTTCAGGAAAATCTTGTCAAACTTTGAAATGCCATAACTTTCTGTAAAATTATCGTAGGATGTTCAAACAAAGCTCATTTTAAAGGGAAAAGAATGTAGAATAACGTAGCATTCCTCAGTTTTTTGTGGGACTGCTTTCTACTCGGTAACAATTTAAGAGAGACAAGTAGCTTTTGAGGAAAATCTTGTCAAACTTTGAAATGCCATAACTTTCTGTAAAATTATCGTAGGATGTTCAAACAAAGCTCATTTTAAATGGAAAAGAATGTAGAATAACGTAGCATTCCTCAGTTTTTTGTGGGACTGCTGCCTAGTCGGTGACAATTTAAAAGTGGGAAGTAGCTTTTGAGGAAAATCTGGTCAAACTTTGAAATGCCATAACTTTCTGCAAAATTATCGTAGAATGTTCAAACAAAGCTCATTTTAAAGGGAAAAGAATGTATAATAACGTAGCATTCCTCAGTTTTTTGTGGGACTGCTTTCTACTCGGTAACAATTAAAGAGAGACAAGTAGCTTTTGAGGAAAATCTGGTCAAACTTTGAAATGCCATAACTTTCTGCAAAATTATCGTAGGATGTTCAAACAAAGCTCATTTTAAAGGGAAAAGAATGTAGAATAATGTAGCATTCCTCAGTTTTTTGTGGAACTGCTGCCTAGTCGGTGACAATTTAAAAGTGGGAAGTAGCTTTTGAGGAAAATCTGGTCAAACTTTGAAATGCCATAACTTTCTGCAAAATTATCGTAGAATGTTCAAACAAAGCTCATTTTAAAGGGAAAAGAATGTAGAATAACGTAGCTTTCCTCAGTTTTTCGTGGGACTGCTTTCTACTCGGTAACAAGTTAGGAGAGACAAGTAGCTTTTGAGGAAAATCCTGTCAAACTTTGAAATGCCATAACTTTCTGCAAAATTATCGTAGAATGTTCAAACAAAGCTCATTTTAAAGGGAAAAGAATGTAGAATAACGTAGCATTCCTCAGTTTTTTGTAGGACTGCTTCCTACTCGGAGAAAATTTAAAAGTGGGAAGTAGCTTTTGAGGAAAATCCTGTCAAACTTTAAAATACCATAACTTTCTGCAAAATTATCGTAGAATGTTCAAACAAAGCTCATTTTAAAGGGAAAAGAATGTAGAATAACGTAGCATTCCTCAGTTTTTTGTGGGACTGCTTTCTACTCGGTAACAATTTAAGAGAGACAAGTAGCTTTTGAGGAAAATCTTGTCAAACTTTGAAATGCCATAACTTTCTGCAAAATTATCGTAGGATGTTCAAACAAAGCTCATTTTAAAGGGAAAAGAATGTAGAATAACGTAGCATTCCTCAGTTTTTTGTGGGGCTGCTTCCTAGTCGGTGACAATTTAAAAGTGGGAAGTAAGTTTTGAGGAAAATCTGGTCAAACTTTGAAATGCCATAACTCTCTGTAAAATTATCGTAGGATGTTCAAACAAAGCTCACTTTAAATGGAAAAGAATGTAGAATAACGTAGCATTCCTCAGTTTTTTGTAGGACTGCTTCCTACTCGGAGAAAATTTAAAAGAAGGAAATAGCTTTTGAGGAAAATCCTGTCAAACTTTAAAGTACTATAACTTTCTACAAAATTATCGTAGAATGTTCAAACAAAGCTCCATCCAAAGGGAAAAGAATGTAGAATAACGTAGCATTCCTCAGTTTTTTGTGGGACTGCTTCCTACACGATGACAATTTAAAAGAGATAAGTAGCTTTTGAGGAAAATCTGGTCAAACTTTGAAATGCCATAACTTTCTGTAAAATTATCGTAGGATGTTGAAACAAAGCTCATTTTAAAGGGAAAAGAATGTAGAATAACGTAGCTTTCCTCAGTTTTTCGTGGGACTGCTTTCTACTCGGTAACAAGTTAGGAGAGACAAGTAGCTTTTGAGGAAAATCCTGTCAAACTTTGAAATGCCATAACTTTCTGCAAAATTATCGTAGAATGTTCAAACAAAGCTCATTTTAAAGGGAAAAGAATGTAGAATAACGTAGCATTCCTCAGTTTTTTGTAGGACTGCTTCCTACTCGGAGAAAATTTAAAAGTGGGAAGTAGCTTTTGAGGAAAATCTGGTCAAACTTTGAAATGCCATAACTTTCTGCAAAATTATCGTAGAATGTTCAAACAAAGCTCATTTTAAAGGGAAAAGAATGTAGAATAACGTAGCTTTCCTCAGTTTTTCGTGGGACTGCTTTCTACTCGGTAACAAGTTAGGAGAGACAAGTAGCTTTTGAGGAAAATCTTGTCAAACTTTGAAATGCCATAACTTTCTGTAAAATTATCGTAGGATGTTGAAACAAAGCTCATTTTAAAGGGAAAAGAATGTAGAATAACGTAGCATTCCTCAGTTTTTTGTGGGGCTGCTTCCTAGTCGGTGACAATTTAAAAGTGGGAAGTAAGTTTTGAGGAAAATCTGGTCAAACTTTGAAATGCCATAACTCTCTGTAAAATTATCGTAGGATGTTCAAACAAAGCTCACTTTAAATGGAAAAGAATGTAGAATAACGTAGCATTCCTCAGTTTTTTGTAGGACTGCTTCCTACTCGGAGAAAATTTAAAAGAAGGAAATAGCTTTTGAGGAAAATCCTGTCAAACTTTAAAGTACTATAACTTTCTACAAAATTATCGTAGAATGTTCAAACAAAGCTCCATCCAAAGGGAAAAGAATGTAGAATAACGTAGCATTCCTCAGTTTTTTGTGGGACTGCTTCCTACACGATGACAATTTAAAAGAGATAAGTAGCTTTTGAGGAAAATCTGGTCAAACTTTGAAATGCCATAACTTTCTGTAAAATTATCGTAGGATGTTGAAACAAAGCTCATTTTAAAGGGAAAAGAATGTAGAATAACGTAGCTTTCCTCAGTTTTTCGTGGGACTGCTTTCTACTCGGTAACAAGTTAGGAGAGACAAGTAGCTTTTGAGGAAAATCCTGTCAAACTTTGAAATGCCATAACTTTCTGCAAAATTATCGTAGAATGTTCAAACAAAGCTCATTTTAAAGGGAAAAGAATGTAGAATAACGTAGCATTCCTCAGTTTTTTGTAGGACTGCTTCCTACTCGGAGAAAATTTAAAAGTGGGAAGTAGCTTTTGAGGAAAATCTGGTCAAACTTTGAAATGCCATAACTTTCTGCAAAATTATCGTAGAATGTTCAAACAAAGCTCATTTTAAAGGGAAAAGAATGTAGAATAACGTAGCTTTCCTCAGTTTTTCGTGGGACTGCTTTCTACTCGGTAACAAGTTAGGAGAGACAAGTAGCTTTTGAGGAAAATCTTGTCAAACTTTGAAATGCCATAACTTTCTGTAAAATTATCGTAGGATGTTGAAACAAAGCTCATTTTAAAGGGAAAAGAATGTAGAATAACGTAGCATTCCTCAGTTTTTTGTGGGACTGCTTTCTATTCGGTAACAATTTAAGAGAGACAAGTAGCTTTTGAGGAAAATCTTGTCAAACTTTGAAATGCCATAACTTTCTTTAAAATTATCGTAGGATGTTCAAACAAAGCTCATTTTAGAGGAAAAAGAATGTAGAATAATGTAGCATTCCTCAGTTTTTTGTGGGACTGCTTTCTACTCGGTAACAATTTAAGAGAGACAAGTAGCTTTTGAGGAAAATCTTGTCAAACTTTGAAATGCCATAACTTTCTGTAAAATTATCGTAGAATGTTCAAACAAAGCTCATTTTAAATGGAAAATAATGTAGAATAACGTAGCATTCCTCAGTTTTTTGTGGGACTGCTTCCTAGTCGGTGACAATTTAAAAGTGGGAAGTAGCTTTTGAGGAAAATCTGGTCAAACTTTGAAATGCCAAAACTTTCTGTAAAATTATCGTAGAATGTTCAAACAAATCTCATTTTAAATGGAAAAGAATGTAGAATAACGTAGCATTCCTCAGTTTTTTGTGGGACTACTTCCTACTCGGTAACAATTTAAGAGAGACAAGTAGCTTTTGAGGAAAATCTTGTCAAACTTTGAAATGCCATAACTTTCTGTAAAATTATCGTAGAATGTTCAAACAAAGCTCATTTTAAATGGAAAATAATGTAGAATAACGTAGCATTCCTCAGTTTTTTGTGGGACTGCTTCCTAGTCGGTGACAATTTAAAAGTGGGAAGTAGCTTTTGAGGAAAATCTGGTCAAACTTTGAAATGCCAAAACTTTCTGTAAAATTATCGTAGAATGTTCAAACAAATCTCATTTTAAATGGAAAAGAATATAGAATAACGTAACATTCCTCAGTTTTTTGTGGGACTGCTTTCTATCGGTAACAATTTAAGAGAGACAAGTAGCTTTTGAGGAAAATCTTGTCAAACTTTGAAATGCCATAACTTTCTGTAAAACTATCGTAGGATGTTCAAACAAAGCTCATTTTAAAGGGAAAAGAATGTAGAATAATGCAGCATTCCTCAATTTTTTGTGGGACTGCTTCCTA
>NW_028256503.1:0-14896 GCF_048593485.1 Apis florea
TTGAACATTCTACGATAATTTTACAGAAAGTTTTGGCATTTCAAAGTTTGACAAGATTTTCCTCAAAAGCTACATGTCTCTCTTAAATTGTTACCGAGTAGAAAGCAGTCCCACAAAAAACTGAGGAATGCTACGTTATTCTACATTCTTTTCCCTTTAAAATGAGCTTTGTTTCAACATCCTACGATAATTTTACAGAAAGTTATGGCATTTCAAAGTTTGACCAGATTTTCCTCAAAAGCTACTTATCTCTTTTAAATTGTCATCGTGTAGGAAGCAGTCCCACAAAAAACTGAGGAATGCTACGTTATTCTACATTCTTTTCCCTTTGGATGGAGCTTTGTTTGAACATTCTACGATAATTTTGTAGAAAGTTATAGTACTTTAAAGTTTGACAGGATTTTCCTCAAAAGCTATTTCCTTCTTTTAAATTTTCTCCGAGTAGGAAGCAGTCCTACAAAAAACTGAGGAATGCTACGTTATTCTACATTCTTTTCCATTTAAAGTGAGCTTTGTTTGAACATCCTACGATAATTTTACAGAAAGTTATGGCATTTCAAAGTTTGACCAGATTTTCCTCAAAAGCTACTTCCCACTTTTAAATTGTCACCGACTAGGAAGCAGTCCCACAAAAAACTGAGGAATGCTACGTTATTCTACATTCTTTTCCCTTTAAAATGAGCTTTGTTTGAACATCCTACGATAATTTTACAGAAAGTTATGGCATTTCAAAGTTTGACCAGATTTTCCTCAAAAGCTACTTATCTCTTTTAAATTGTCATCGTGTAGGAAGCAGTCCCACAAAAAACTGAGGAATGCTGCATTATTCTACATTCTTTTCCATTTAAAATGAGCTTTGTTTGAACATTCTACGATAATTTTACAGAAAGTTTTGGCATTTCAAAGTTTGACAAGATTTTCCTCAAGAGCTACTTGTCTCTCTTAAATTGTTACCGAGTAGAAAGCAGTTCCACAAAAAACTGAGGAATGCTTCGTTATTCTACATTCTTTTCCCTTTAAAATGAGCTTTGTTTGAACATCCTACGATAATTTTACAGAAAGTTATGGCATTTCAAAGTTTGACAAGATTTTCCTCAAAAGCTACATGTCTCTCTTAAATTGTTACCGAGCAGAAAGCAGTCCCACAAAAAACTGAGGAATGCTACGTTATTCTACATTCTTTTCCCTTTGAATGAGCTTTGTTTCAACATCCTACGATAATTTTACAGAAAGTTATGGCATTTCAAAGTTTGACCAGATTTTCCTCAAAAGCTACTTATCTCTTTTAAATTGTCATCGTGTAGGAAGCAGTCCCACAAAAAACTGAGGAATGCTACGTTATTCTACATTCTTTTCCCTTTAAAATGAGCTTTGTTTGAACATCCTACGATAATTTTACAGAAAGTTATGGCATTTCAAAGTTTGACAAGATTTTCCTCAAAAGCTACTTGTCTCTCTTAAATTGTTACCGAGTAGAAAGCAGTCCCACAAAAAACTGAGGAATGCTACGTTATTCTACATTCTTTTCCCTTTAAAATGAGCTTTGTTTGAACATTCTACGATAATTTTGCAGAATGTTATGGCATTTCAAAGTTTGACCCTATTTTCCTCAAAAGCTACTTCCCACTTTTAAATTGTCACAGACTAGGAAGCAGTCCCACAAAAAACTGAGGAATGCTACATTATTCTACATTCTTTTCCCTTTAAAATGAGCTTTGTTTGAACATCCTACGATAATTTTACAGAAAGTTATGGCATTTCAAAGTTTGACAAGATTTTCCTCAAAAGCTACTTGTCTCTCTTAAATTGTTACCGAGTAGAAAGCAGTCCCACAAAAAACTGAGGAATGCTACGTTATTCTACATTCTTTTCCCTTTAAAATGAGCTTTGTTTGAACATTCTACGATAATTTTACAGAAAGTTATGGCATTTCAAAGTTTGACCAGATTTTCCTCAAAAGCTACTTATCTCTTTTAAATTGTCATCGTGTAGGAAGCAGTCCCACAAAAAACTGAGGAATGCTACGTTATTCTACATTCTATTCCCTTTAAAATGAGCTTTGTTTGAACATCCTACGATAATTTTACAGAAAGTTATGGCATTTCAAAGTTTGACAAGATTTTCCTCAAAAGCTACTTGTCTCTCTTAAATTGTTACCGAGTAGAAAGCAGTCCCACAAAAAACTGAGGAATGCTACGTTATTCTACATTCTTTTCCCTTTAAAATGAGCTTTGTTTGAACATTCTACGATAATTTTGCAGAACGTTATGGCATTTCAAAGTTTGACCCTATTTTCCTCAAAAGCTACTTCCCACTTTTAAATTGTCACCGACTAGGAAGCAGTCCCACAAAAAACTGAGGAATGCTACGTTATTCTACATTATTTTCCATTTAAAATGAGCTTTGTTTGAACATTCTACGATAACTTTAGAGAAAGTTATGGCATTTCAAAGTTTGACAAGATTTTCCTCAAAAGCTACTTGTCTCTCTTAAATTGTTACCGAGTAGAAAGCAGTCCCACAAAAAACTGAGGAATGCTGCATTATTCTACATTCTTTTCCATTTAAAATGAGCTTTGTTTGAACATTCTACGATAATTTTACAGAAAGTTTTGGCATTTCAAAGTTTGACAAGATTTTCCTCAAAAGCTACTTGTCTCTCTTAAATTGTTACCGAGTAGAAAGCAGTCCCACAAAAAACTGAGGAATGCTACGTTATTCTACATTCTTTTCCCTTTAAAATGAGCTTTGTTTGAACATCCTACGATAATTTTACAGAAAGTTATGGCATTTCAAAGTTTGACAAGATTTTCCTCAAAAGCTACATGTCTCTCTTAAATTGTTACCGAGTAGAAAGCAGTCCCACAAAAAACTGAGGAATGCTACGTTATTCTACATTCTTTTCCCTTTAAAATGAGCGTTGTTTGAACATCCTACGATAATTATACAGAAAGTTATGGCATTTCAAAGTTTGACCAGATTTTCCTCAAAAGCTACTTATATCTTTTAAATTGTCATCGTGTAGGAAGCAGTCCCACAAAAAACTGAGGAATGCTACGTTATTCTACATTCTTTTCCCTTTAAAATGAGCTTTGTTTGAACATCCTACGATAATTTTACAGAAAGTTATGGCATTTCAAAGTTTGACAAGATTTTCCTCAAAAGCTACTTGTCTCTCTTAAATTGTTACCGAGTAGAAAGCAGTCCCACAAAAAACTGAGGAATGCTACGTCATTCTACATTCTTTTCCCTTTAAAATGAGCTTTGTTTGAACATTCTACGATAATTTTGCAGAACGTTACGGCATTTCAAAGTTTGACCCTATTTTCCTCAAAAGCTACTTCCCACTTTTAAATTGTCACCGACTAGGAAGCAGTCCCACAAAAAACTGAGGAATGCTACATTATTCTACATTCTTTTTCCTTTAAAATGAGCGTTGTTTGAACATCCTACGATAATTTTACAGAAAGTTATGGCATTTCAAAGTTTGACCAGATTTTCCTCAAAAGCTACTTATCTCTTTTAAATTGTCATCGTGTAGGAAGCAGTCCCACAAAAAACTGAGGAATGCTACGTTATTCTACATTCTTTTCCATTTAAAATGAGCTTTGTTTGAACATTCTACGATAACTTTGTAGAAAGTTATGGCATTTCAAAGTTTGACCAGATTTTCCTCAAAAGCTACTTATCTCTTTTAAATTGTCATCGTGTAGGAAGCAGTCCCACAAAAAACTGAGGAATGCTACGTTATTCTACATTATTTTCCATTTAAAATGAGCTTTGTTTGAACATTCTACGATAATTTTACAGAATGTTTTGGCATTTCAAAGTTTGACAAGATTTTCCTCAAAAGCTACTTGTCTCTCTTAAATTGTTACCGAGTAGAAAGCAGTCCCACAAAAAACTGAGGAATGCTACGTTATTCTACATTCTTTTCCATTTAAAATGAGCTTTGTTTGAACATTCTACGATAATTTTACAGAAAGTTATGGCATTTCAAAGTTTGACCCTATTTTCCTCAAAAGCTACTTCCCACTTTTAAATTGTCACCGACTAGGAAGCAGTCCCACAAAAAACTGAGGAATGCTACATTATTCTACATTCTTTTTCCTTTAAAATGAGCGTTGTTTGAACATCCTACGATAATTTTGCAGAACGTTATGGCATTTCAAAGTTTGACCCTATTTTCCTCAAAAGCTACTTCCCACTTTTAAATTGTCACCGACTAGGAAGCAGTCCCACAAAAAACTGAGGAATGCTACATTATTCTACATTCTTTTTCCTTTAAAATGAGCGTTGTTTGAACATCCTACGATAATTTTACAGAAAGTTATGGCATTTCAAAGTTTGACCAGATTTTCCTCAAAAGCTACTTATATCTTTTAAATTGTCATCGTGTAGGAAGCAGTCCCACAAAAAACTGAGGAATGCTACGTTATTCTACATTCTTTTCCCTTTAAAATGAGCTTTGTTTGAACATCCTACGATAATTTTACAGAAAGTTATGGCATTTCAAAGTTTGACAAGATTTTCCTCAAAAGCTACTTGTCTCTCTTAAATTGTTACCGAGTAGAAAGCAGTCCCACAAAAAACTGAGGAATGCTACGTTATTCTACATTCTTTTCCCTTTAAAATGAGCTTTGTTTGAACATTCTACGATAATTTTACAGAAAGTTATGGCATTTCAAAGTTTGACCAGATTTTCCTCAAAAGCTACTTATCTCTTTTAAATTGTCATCGTGTAGGAAGCAGTCCCACAAAAAACTGAGGAATGCTACGTTATTCTACATTCTTTTCCATTTAAAATGAGCTTTGTTTGAACATTCTACGATAACTTTGTAGAAAGTTATGGCATTTCAAAGTTTGACCAGATTTTCCTCAAAAGCTACTTATCTCTTTTAAATTGTCATCGTGTAGGAAGCAGTCCCACAAAAAACTGAGGAATCCTACGTTATTCTACATTATTTTCCATTTAAAATGAGCTTTGTTTGAACATTCTACGATAACTTTAGAGAAAGTTATGGCATTTCAAAGTTTGACAAGATTTTCCTCAAAAGCTACTTGTCTCTCTTAAATTGTTACCGAGTAGAAAGCAGTCCTACAAAAAACTGAGGAATGCTGCATTATTCTACATTCTTTTCCATTTAAAATGAGCTTTGTTTGAACATTCTACGATAATTTTACAGAAAGTTTTGGCATTTCAAAGTTTGACAAGATTTTCCTCAAAAGCTACTTGTCTCTCTTAAATTGTTACCGAGTAGAAAGCAGTCCCACAAAAAACTGAGGAATGCTACGTTATTCTACATTCTTTTCCCTTTAAAATGAGCTTTGTTTGAACATCCTACGATAATTTTACAGAAAGTTATGGCATTTCAAAGTTTGACAAGATTTTCCTCAAAAGCTACATGTCTCTCTTAAATTGTTACCGAGTAGAAAGCAGTCCCACAAAAAACTGAGGAATGCTACGTTATTCTACATTCTTTTCCCTTTAAAATGAGCTTTGTTTCAACATCCTACGATAATTTTACAGAAAGTTATGGCATTTCAAAATTTGACCAGATTTTCCTCAAAAGCTACTTATCTCTTTTAAATTGTCATCGTGTAGGAAGCAGTCCCACAAAAAACTGAGGAATGCTACATTATTCTACATTCTTTTTCCTTTAAAATGAGCGTTGTTTGAACATCCTACGATAATTTTACAGAAAGTTATGGCATTTCAAAGTTTGACCAGATTTTCCTCAAAAGCTACTTATATCTTTTAAATTGTCATCGTGTAGGAAGCAGTCCCACAAAAAACTGAGGAATGCTACGTTATTCTACATTCTTTTCCCTTTAAAATGAGCTTTGTTTGAACATCCTACGATAATTTTACAGAAAGTTATGGCATTTCAAAGTTTGACAAGATTTTCCTCAAAAGCTACTTGTCTCTCTTAAATTGTTACCGAGTAGAAAGCAGTCCCACAAAAAACTGAGGAATGCTACGTTATTCTACATTCTTTTCCCTTTAAAATGAGCTTTGTTTGAACATTCTACGATAATTTTACAGAAAGTTATGGCATTTCAAAGTTTGACCAGATTTTCCTCAAAAGCTACTTATCTCTTTTAAATTGTCATCGTGTAGGAAGCAGTCCCACAAAAAACTGAGGAATGCTACGTTATTCTACATTCTTTTCCATTTAAAATGAGCTTTGTTTGAACATTCTACGATAACTTTGTAGAAAGTTATGGCATTTCAAAGTTTGACCAGATTTTCCTCAAAAGCTACTTATCTCTTTTAAATTGTCATCGTGTAGGAAGCAGTCCCACAAAAAACTGAGGAATGCTACGTTATTCTACATTATTTTCCATTTAAAATGAGCTTTGTTTGAACATTCTACGATAACTTTAGAGAAAGTTATGGCATTTCAAAGTTTGACAAGATTTTCCTCAAAAGCTACTTGTCTCTCTTAAATTGTTACCGAGTAGAAAGCAGTCCTACAAAAAACTGAGGAATGCTGCATTATTCTACATTCTTTTCCATTTAAAATGAGCTTTGTTTGAACATTCTACGATAATTTTACAGAAAGTTTTGGCATTTCAAAGTTTGACAAGATTTTCCTCAAAAGCTACTTGTCTCTCTTAAATTGTTACCGAGTAGAAAGCAGTCCCACAAAAAACTGAGGAATGCTACGTTATTCTACATTCTTTTCCCTTTAAAATGAGCTTTGTTTGAACATCCTACGATAATTTTACAGAAAGTTATGGCATTTCAAAGTTTGACAAGATTTTCCTCAAAAGCTACATGTCTCTCTTAAATTGTTACCGAGTAGAAAGCAGTCCCACAAAAAACTGAGGAATGCTACGTTATTCTACATTCTTTTCCCTTTAAAATGAGCTTTGTTTCAACATCCTACGATAATTTTACAGAAAGTTATGGCATTTCAAAATTTGACCAGATTTTCCTCAAAAGCTACTTATCTCTTTTAAATTGTCATCGTGTAGGAAGCAGTCCCACAAAAAACTGAGGAATGCTACGTTGTTCTACATTCTTTTCCATTTAAAATGAGCTTTGTTTGAACATTCTACGATAATTTTGCAGAAAGTTATGGCATTTCAAAGTTTGACAAGATTTTCCTCAAAAGCTACTTGTCTCTCTTAAATTGTTACCGAGTAGAAAGCAGTCCCACAAAAAACTGAGGAATGCTACGTTATTCTACATTCTTTTCCCTTTAAAATGAGCTTTGTTTGAACATTCTACGATAATTTTGCAGAAAGTTATGGCATTTCAAAGTTTGACCCTATTTTCCTCAAAAGCTACTTCCCACTTTTAAATTGTCACCGACTAGGAAGCAGTCCCACAAAAAACTGAGGAATGCTACATTATTCTACATTCTTTTTCCTTTAAAATGAGCGTTGTTTGAACATCCTACGATAATTTTACAGAAAGTTATGGCATTTCAAAGTTTGACCAGATTTTCCTCAAAAGCTACTTATATCTTTTAAATTGTCATCGTGTAGGAAGCAGTCCCACAAAAAACTGAGGAATGCTACGTTATTCTACATTCTTTTCCCTTTAAAATGAGCTTTGTTTGAACATCCTACGATAATTTTACAGAAAGTTATGGCATTTCAAAGTTTGACAAGATTTTCCTCAAAAGCTACTTGTCTCTCTTAAATTGTTACCGAGTAGAAAGCAGTCCCACAAAAAACTGAGGAATGCTACGTCATTCTACATTCTTTTCCCTTTAAAATGAGCTTTGTTTGAACATTCTACGATAATTTTGCAGAACGTTACGGCATTTCAAAGTTTGACCCTATTTTCCTCAAAAGCTACTTCCCACTTTTAAATTGTCACCGACTAGGAAGCAGTCCCACAAAAAACTGAGGAATGCTACATTATTCTACATTCTTTTTCCTTTAAAATGAGCGTTGTTTGAACATCCTACGATAATTTTACAGAAAGTTATGGCATTTCAAAGTTTGACCAGATTTTCCTCAAAAGCTACTTACCTCTTTTAAATTGTCATCGTGTAGGAAGCAGTCCCACAAAAAACTGAGGAATGCTACGTTATTCTACATTCTTTTCCATTTAAAATGAGCTTTGTTTGAACATTCTACGATAACTTTGTAGAAAGTTATGGCATTTCAAAGTTTGACCAGATTTTCCTCAAAAGCTACTTATCTCTTTTAAATTGTCATCGTGTAGGAAGCAGTCCCACAAAAAACTGAGGAATGCTACGTTATTCTACATTATTTTCCATTTAAAATGAGCTTTGTTTGAACATTCTACGATAATTTTACAGAATGTTTTGGCATTTCAAAGTTTGACAAGATTTTCCTCAAAAGCTACTTGTCTCTCTTAAATTGTTACCGAGTAGAAAGCAGTCCCACAAAAAACTGAGGAATGCTTCGTTATTCTACATTCTTTTCCATTTAAAATGAGCTTTGTTTGAACATTCTACGATAATTTTACAGAAAGTTATGGCATTTCAAAGTTTGACCCTATTTTCCTCAAAAGCTACTTCCCACTTTTAAATTGTCACCGACTAGGAAGCAGTCCCACAAAAAACTGAGGAATGCTACATTATTCTACATTCTTTTTCCTTTAAAATGAGCGTTGTTTGAACATCCTACGATAATTTTACAGAAAGTTATGGCATTTCAAAGTTTGACCAGATTTTCCTCAAAAGCTACTTGTCTCTCTTAAATTGTCATCGTGTAGGAAGCAGTCCCACAAAAAACTGAGGAATGCTACGTTATTCTACATTATTTTCCATTTAAAATGAGCTTTGTTTGAACATTCTACGATAATTTTACAGAAAGTTATGGCATTTCAAAGTTTGACAAGATTTTCCTCAAAAGCTACTTGTCTCTCTTAAATTGTTACCGAGTAGAAAGCAGTCCCACAAAAAACTGAGGAATGCTACGTTATTCTACATTCTTTTCCCTTTAAAATGAGCTTTGTTTGAACATCCTACGATAATTTTACAGAAAGTTATGGCATTTCAAAGTTTGACAAAAATTTTCCTGAAAAGCTACTTGTCTCTCTTAAATTGTTACCGAGTAGAAAGCAGTCCCACAAAAAACTGAGGAATGCTACGTTATTCTACATTCTTTTCCCTTTAAAATGAGCTTTGTTTGAACATCCTACGATAATTTTACAGAACGTTATGGCATTTCAAAGTTTGACAAGATTTTCCTCAAAAGCTACTTGACTCTCTTAAATTGTTACCGAGTAGTCCCACAAAAAACTGAGGAATGCTACCTTATTCTACATTCTTTTCCCTTTAAAATGAGCTTTGTTTGAACATCCTACGATAATTTTACAGAAAGTTATGGCATTTCAAAGTTTGACAAAATTTTCCTCAAAAGCTACTTATCTCTTTTAAATTGTCATCGTGTAGGAAGCAGTCCCACAAAAAACTGAGGAATGCTACCTTATTCTACATTCTTTTCCCTTTAAAATGAGCTTTGTTTGAACATCCTACGATAATTTTACAGAAAGTTATGGCATTTCAAAGTTTGACAAAATTTTCCTCAAAAGCTACTTATCTCTTTTAAATTGTCATCGTGTAGGAAGCAGTCCCACAAAAAACTGAGGAATGCTACCTTATTCTACATTCTTTTCCCTTTAAAATGAGCTTCGTTTGAACATCCTACGATAATTTTACAGAAAGTTATGGCATTTCAAAGTTTGACCAGATTTTCCTCAAAAGCTACTTGTCTCTCTTAAATTGTTACCGAGTAGGAAGTAGTCCCACAAAAAACTGAGGAATGCTACGTTATTCTACATTCTTTTTCCTTTAAAATGAGCTTTGTTTGAAAATCCTACGATAATTTTACAGAAAGTTATGGCATTTCAAAGTTTGACAAGATTTTCCTCAAAAGCTACTTGTCTCTCTTAAATTGTTACCGAGTAGAAAGCAGTCCCACAAAAAACTGAGGAATGCTACGTTATTCTACATTCTTTTCCCTTTAAAATGAGCTTTGTTTGAACATCCTACGATAATTTTACAGAAAGTTATGGCATTTCAAAGTTTGACAAGATTTTCCTGAAAAGCTACTTGTCTCTCTTAAATTGTTACCGAGTAGAAAGCAGTCCCACAAAAAACTGAGGAATGCTACGTTATTCTACATTCTTTTCCCTTTAAAATGAGCTTTGTTTGAACATCCTACGATAATTTTACAGAACGTTATGGCATTTCAAAGTTTGACAAGATTTTCCTCAAAAGCTACTTGACTCTCTTAAATTGTTACCGATAAAGTAGTCCCACAAAAAACTGAGGAATGCTACCTTATTCTACATTCTTTTCCCTTTAAAATGAGCTTTGTTTGAACATCCTACGATAATTTTACAGAAAGTTATGGCATTTCAAAGTTTGACAAAATTTTCCTCAAAAGCTACTTATCTCTTTTAAATTGTCATCGTGTAGGAAGCAGTCCCACAAAAAACTGAGGAATGCTACCTTATTCTACATTCTTTTCCCTTTAAAATGAGCTTTATTTGAACATCCTACGATAATTTTACAGAAAGTTATGGCATTTCAAAGTTTGACCAGATTTTTCTCAAAAGCTACTTATCTCTTTTAAATTGTCACCGAATAGAAAGCAGTCCCACAAAAAACTGAGGAATGCTACGTTATTCTACATTCTTTTTCCTTTAAAATGAGCTTTGTTTGAACATCCTACGATAATTTTACAGAAAGTTATGGCATTTCAAAGTTTGACAAGATTTTCCTCAAAAGCTACTTGTCTCTCTTAAATTGTTACCGAGTAGAAAGCAGTCCCACAAAAAACTGAGGAATGCTACGTTATTCTACATTCTTTTCCCTTTAAAATGAGCTTTGTTTCAACATCCTACGATAATTTTACAGAAAGTTATGGCATTTCAAAGTTTGACCAGATTTTCCTCAAAAGCTACTTATCTCTTTTAAATTGTCATCGTGTAGGAAGCAGTCCCACAAAAAACTGAGGAATGCTACATTATTCTACATTCTTTTCCCTCTAAAATGAGCTTTGTTTGAACATCCTACGATAATTTTAAAGAATGTTATGGCATTTCAAAGTTTGACAAGATTTTCCTCAAAAGCTACTTGTCTCTCTTAAATTGTTACCGAGTAGAAAGCAGTCCCACAAAAAACTGAGGAATGCTACGTTATTCTACATTCTTTTCCCTTTAAAATGAGCTTTGTTTAAACATTCTACGATAATTTTGCAGAAAGTTATGGTATTTTAAAGTTTGACAGGATTTTCCTCAAAAGCTACTTCCCACTTTTAAATTTTCTCCGAGTAGGAAGCAGTCCTACAAAAAACTGAGGAATGCTACGTTATTCTACATTCTTTTCCCTTTAAAATGATCTTTGTTTGAACATTCTACGATAATTTTGCAGAAAGTTATGGCATTTCAAAGTTTGACCAGATTTTCCTCAAAAGCTACTTGTCTCTCTTAAATTGTCATCGTGTAGGAAGCAGTCCCACAAAAAACTGAGGAATGCTACGTTATTCTACATTCTTTTCCATTTAAAATGAGCTTTTGTTTGAACATCCTACGATAATTTTGCAGAAAGTTATGGCATTTCAAAGTTTGACCAAATTTTCCTCAAAAGCTACTTATATCTTTTAAATTGTCATCGTGTAGGAAGCAGTCCCACAAAAAACTGTGGAATGCTACGTTATTCTACATTCTTTTCCCTTTGGATGGAGCTTTGTTTGAACATTCTACGATAATTTTGTAGAAAGTTATAGTACTTTAAAGTTTGACAGGATTTTCCTCAAAAGCTATTTCCTTCTTTTAAATTTTCTCCGAGTAGGAAGCAGTCCTACAAAAAACTGAGGAATGCTACGTTATTCTACATTCTTTTCCATTTAAAGTGAGCTTTGTTTGAACATCCTACGATAATTTTACAGAAAGTTATGGCATTTCAAAGTTTGACCAGATTTTCCTCAAAAGCTACTTCCCACTTTTAAATTGTCACCGACTAGGAAGCAGTCCCACAAAAAACTGAGGAATGCTACGTTATTCTACATTCTTTTCCCTTTAAAATGAGCTTTGTTTGAACATCCTACGATAATTTTACAGAAAGTTATGGCATTTCAAAGTTTGACCAGATTTTCCTCAAAAGCTACTTATCTCTTTTAAATTGTCATCGTGTAGGAAGCAGTCCCACAAAAAACTGAGGAATGCTGCATTATTCTACATTCTTTTCCATTTAAAATGAGCTTTGTTTGAACATTCTACGATAATTTTACAGAAAGTTTTGGCATTTCAAAGTTTGACAAGATTTTCCTCAAAAGCTACATGTCTCTCTTAAATTGTTACCGAGTAGAAAGCAGTCCCACAAAAAACTGAGGAATGCTACGTTATTCTACATTCTTTTCCCTTTAAAATGAGCTTTGTTTCAACATCCTACGATAATTTTACAGAAAGTTATGGCATTTCAAAGTTTGACCAGATTTTCCTCAAAAGCTACTTATCTCTTTTAAATTGTCATCGTGTAGGAAGCAGTCCCACAAAAAACTGAGGAATGCTACGTTATTCTACATTCTTTTCCCTTTGGATGGAGCTTTGTTTGAACATTCTACGATAATTTTGTAGAAAGTTATAGTACTTTAAAGTTTGACAGGATTTTCCTCAAAAGCTATTTCCTTCTTTTAAATTTTCTCCGAGTAGGAAGCAGTCCTACAAAAAACTGAGGAATGCTACGTTATTCTACATTCTTTTCCATTTAAAGTGAGCTTTGTTTGAACATCCTACGATAATTTTACAGAAAGTTATGGCATTTCAAAGTTTGACCAGATTTTCCTCAAAAGCTACTTCCCACTTTTAAATTGTCACCGACTAGGAAGCAGTCCCACAAAAAACTGAGGAATGCTACGTTATTCTACATTCTTTTCCCTTTAAAATGAGCTTTGTTTGAACATCCTACGATAATTTTACAGAAAGTTATGGCATTTCAAAGTTTGACCAGATTTTCCTCAAAAGCTACTTATCTCTTTTAAATTGTCATCGTGTAGGAAGCAGTCCCACAAAAAACTGAGGAATGCTGCATTATTCTACATTCTTTTCCATTTAAAATGAGCTTTGTTTGAACATTCTACGATAATTTTACAGAAAGTTTTGGCATTTCAAAGTTTGACAAGATTTTCCTCAAGAGCTACTTGTCTCTCTTAAATTGTTACCGAGTAGAAAGCAGTTCCACAAAAAACTGAGGAATGCTTCGTTATTCTACATTCTTTTCCCTTTAAAATGAGCTTTGTTTGAACATCCTACGATAATTTTACAGAAAGTTATGGCATTTCAAAGTTTGACAAGATTTTCCTCAAAAGCTACATGTCTCTCTTAAATTGTTACCGAGCAGAAAGCAGTCCCACAAAAAACTGAGGAATGCTACGTTATTCTACATTCTTTTCCCTTTGAATGAGCTTTGTTTCAACATCCTACGATAATTTTACAGAAAGTTATGGCATTTCAAAGTTTGACCAGATTTTCCTCAAAAGCTACTTATCTCTTTTAAATTGTCATCGTGTAGGAAGCAGTCCCACAAAAAACTGAGGAATGCTACGTTATTCTACATTCTTTTCCCTTTAAAATGAGCTTTGTTTGAACATCCTACGATAATTTTACAGAAAGTTATGGCATTTCAAAGTTTGACAAGATTTTCCTCAAAAGCTACTTGTCTCTCTTAAATTGTTACCGAGTAGAAAGCAGTCCCACAAAAAACTGAGGAATGCTACGTTATTCTACATTCTTTTCCCTTTAAAATGAGCTTTGTTTGAACATTCTACGATAATTTTGCAGAATGTTATGGCATTTCAAAGTTTGACCCTATTTTCCTCAAAAGCTACTTCCCACTTTTAAATTGTCACAGACTAGGAAGCAGTCCCACAAAAAACTGAGGAATGCTACATTATTCTACATTCTTTTCCCTTTAAAATGAGCTTTGTTTGAACATCCTACGATAATTTTACAGAAAGTTATGGCATTTCAAAGTTTGACAAGATTTTCCTCAAAAGCTACTTGTCTCTCTTAAATTGTTACCGAGTAGAAAGCAGTCCCACAAAAAACTGAGGAATGCTACGTTATTCTACATTCTTTTCCCTTTAAAATGAGCTTTGTTTGAACATTCTACGATAATTTTACAGAAAGTTATGGCATTTCAAAGTTTGACCAGATTTTCCTCAAAAGCTACTTATCTCTTTTAAATTGTCATCGTGTAGGAAGCAGTCCCACAAAAAACTGAGGAATGCTACGTTATTCTACATTCTATTCCCTTTAAAATGAGCTTTGTTTGAACATCCTACGATAATTTTACAGAAAGTTATGGCATTTCAAAGTTTGACAAGATTTTCCTCAAAAGCTACTTGTCTCTCTTAAATTGTTACCGAGTAGAAAGCAGTCCCACAAAAAACTGAGGAATGCTACGTTATTCTACATTCTTTTCCCTTTAAAATGAGCTTTGTTTGAACATTCTACGATAATTTTGCAGAACGTTATGGCATTTCAAAGTTTGACCCTATTTTCCTCAAAAGCTACTTCCCACTTTTAAATTGTCACCGACTAGGAAGCAGTCCCACAAAAAACTGAGGAATGCTACGTTATTCTACATTATTTTCCATTTAAAATGAGCTTTGTTTGAACATTCTACGATAACTTTAGAGAAAGTTATGGCATTTCAAAGTTTGACAAGATTTTCCTCAAAAGCTACTTGTCTCTCTTAAATTGTTACCGAGTAGAAAGCAGTCCCACAAAAAACTGAGGAATGCTGCATTATTCTACATTCTTTTCCATTTAAAATGAGCTTTGTTTGAACATTCTACGATAATTTTACAGAAAGTTTTGGCATTTCAAAGTTTGACAAGATTTTCCTCAAAAGCTACTTGCCTCTCTTAAATTGTTACCGAGTAGAAAGCAGTCCCAC
>NW_028256505.1:0-16363 GCF_048593485.1 Apis florea
TAAATTTTGTCGATTCCTACCATACATTACTTGTCTAGTACAAAGAAATCGAAACGTGTGCTGAAATGTGAGATTTTACGAAAAACTTACGTTTTTGCAACAAAAATGAGATTCCACATCATTTCGAATCGAAATGCACCAGAATACGCTGTTCTTGCATGAAAACTCTATTTCACATCATTTCGAATAGAAATGCACCAGAATACGCTGTTCTAGCATAAAATCGTCTGGTTTCAAAGAAATTTGCAGTTTCAAATCAAATTTGTAGAATAGTACTGGAAAACATATATTTTTGCATAAATTTTGTCGATTCCTACAAAACATTACTTGTCTAGTACAAACAAATCGAAACATGTGCTGAAATGTGAGATTTTACGAAATACTTACGTTTTAGCGACAAAAATGCGATTCCACATCATTTCGAATCGAAATGTATCAGAATAAGCTGTTCTGCAAGAAAACTCTATTTCACATCATTTCGAATCGAAATGCACAAGAATAAGCTGTTCTAGCATAAAATCGTCTGGTTTCAAAGAAATTTGCAGTTTCAAATCAAATTTGTAGAATAGTACTGGAAAACATATATTTTTGCATAAATTTTGTCGATTCCTACCATACATTACTTGTCTAGTACAAAGAAATCGAAACGTGTGCTGAAATGTGAGATTTTACGAAATACTTACGTTTTTGCAACAAAAATGAGATTCCACATCATTTCGAATCGAAATGTATCAGCATCATTTCGAAACGAAAAACATCAGAATAAGCTGTTCTAGCATTAAAACTCTATTTCACATCTTTTCAAATCTAAATGCACCAGAATACGCTGTACTAGCATAAAATCGTCTGGTTTCAAAGAAATTTGCAGTTTGAAGTCAAATTTGTAGAATAGTACAGGAAAACATATATTTTTGCATAAATTTTGTCGATTCCTACAAAACATTACTTGTCTAGTACAAACAAATCGAAACATGTGCTGAAATGTGAGATTTTACGAAATACTTACGTTTTAGCGTCGAAAATGCGATTCCACATCATTTCGAATCGAAATGTATCAGAATAAGCTGTTCTGCAAGAAAACTCTATTTCACATCATTTCGAATACAAATGCATAAGAATAAGCTGATCTAGCATAAAATCGTCTGGTTTCGATGAATGTTGCAGTTTGAAATCATATTTGTTTAATAGTACTGGAAAACATATATTTTTGCATAAATTTTGTCGATTCCTACCATACATTACTTGTTTAGTACAAAGAAATCGAAACGTGTGCTGAAATGTGAGATTTTACGAAATACTTACGTTTTAGCGACAAAAATGCGATTCCACATCATTTCGAATCGAAATGTATCAGAATAAGCTGTTCTGCAAGAAAACTCTATTTCACATCATTCCGAATACAAATGCATAAGAATAAGCTGTTCTAGCATAAAATCGTCTGGTTTCAAAGAAATTTGCAGTTTCAAATCAAATTTGTAGAATAGTACTGGAAAACATATATTTTTGCATAAATTTTGTCGATTCCTACCAAACATTACTTGTCTAGTACAAACAAATCGAAACGTGTGCTGAAATGTGAGATTTTACGAAATACTTACGTTTTAGCGACAAAAATGCGATTCCACATCATTTCGAATCGAAATGTATCAGAATAAGCTGTTCTGCAAGAAAACTCTATTTCACATCATTTCGAATACAAATGCATAAGAATAAGCTGTTCTAGCATAAAATCGTCTGGTTTCAAAGAAATTTGCAGTTTCAAATCAAATTTGTAGAATAGTACTGGAAAACATATATTTTTGCATAAATTTTGTCGATTCCTACCAAACATTACTTGTCTGGTACAAACAAATCGAAACGTGTGCTGAAATGTGAGATTTTACGAAATAATTACGTTTTTGCAACAAAAATGCGATTCCACATCATTTCGAATCGAAATGTATCAGAATAAGCTGCACTGCATGAAAACTCTGTTTCACATCATTTCGAAACGAAAAACATCAGAATAAGCTGTTCTAGCATGAAAACCCTATTTCACATCATTTCAAATCGAAATGCACCAGAATACGCTGTTCTAGCATAAAATCGTCTGGTTTCAAAGAAATTTGCAGTTTCAAATCAAATTTGTAGAATAGTACTGGAAAACATATATTTTTGCATAAATTTTGTCGATTCCTACCATACATTACTTGTCTAGTACAAAGAAATCCAAACGTGTGCTGAAATGTGAGATTTTACGAAAAACTTACGTTTTTGCAACAAAAATGAGATTCCACATCATTTCGAATCGAAATGCACCAGAATACGCAGTTCTTGCATTAAAACTCTATTTCACATAGTTTCGAGTCGAAATGCCACAGAATAAGCTGTTCTAGCATAAAATCGTCTGGTTTCAAAGAAATTTGCAGTTTCAAATCAAATTTGTAGAATAGTACTGGAAAACATATATTTTTGCATAAATTTTGTCGATTCCTACCAAACATTACTTGTCTAGTACAAACAAATCGAAACGTGTGCTGAAATGTGAGATTTTACGAAAAACTTACGTTTTTGCAACAAAAATGAGATTCCACATCATTTCGAATCGAAATGTATCAGAATAAGCTGTTCTGCATGAAAACTCTGTTTCACATCATTTCGAAACGAAAAACATCAGAATAAGCTGTTCTAGCATTAAAACCCTATTTCACATCATTTCAAATCGAAATGCACCAGAATACGCTGTACTAGCATAAAATCGTCTGGTTTCAAAGAAATTTGCAGTTTCAAATCAAATTTGTAGAATAGTACTGGAAAACATATATTTTTGCATAAATTTTGTCGATTCCTACCATACATTACTTGTCTAGTACAAAGAAATCGAAACGTGTGCTGAAATGTGAGATTTTACGAAATATTTACGTTTTTGCAACAAAAATTCGATTCCACATCATTTCGAATCGAAATGTATCAGAATAAGCTGTTCTGCATGAAAACTCTGTTTCACATCATTTCGAAACGAAAAACATCAGAATAAGCTGTTCTAGCATGAAAACCCTATTTCACATCATTTCAAATCGAAATGCACCAGAATACGCTGTACTAGCATAAAATCGTCTGGTTTCAAAGAAAATTGCAGTTTCAAATCAAATTTGTAGAATAGTACTGGAAAACATATATTTTTGCATAAATTTTGTCGATTCCTACCATACATTACTTGTCTAGTACAAAAAAATCGAAACATGTGCTGAAATGTGAGATTTTACGAAATACTTACGTTTTAGCGTCGAAAATGCGATTCCACATCATTTCGAATCGAAATGTATCAGAATAAGCTGTTCTGCAAGAAAACTCTATTTCACATCATTTCGAATACAAATGCATAAGAATAAGCTGTTCTAGCATAAAATCGTCTGGTTTCAAAGAAATTTGCAGTTTCAAATCAAATTTGTAGAATAGTACTGGAAAACATATATTTTTGAATAAATTTTGTCGATTCCTACCAAACATTACTTGTCTAGTACAAACAAATCGAAACGTGTGCTGAAATGTGAGATTTTACGAAATACTTACGTTTTAGCGACAAAAATGCGATTCCACATCATTTCGAATCGAAATGTATCAGAATAAGCTGTTCTGCAAGAAAACTCTATTTCACATCATTTCGAATACAAATGCATAAGAATAAGCTGTTCTAGCATAAAATCGTCTGGTTTCAAAGAAATTTGCAGTTTCAAATCAAATTTGTAGAATAGTACTGGAAAACATATATTTTTGCATAAATTTTGTCGATTCCTACCATACATTACTTGTTTAGTACAAAGAAATCCAAACGTGTGCTGAAATGTGAGATTTTACGAAAAACTTACGTTTTTGCAACAAAAATGAGATTCCACATCATTTCGAATCGAAATGCACCAGAATACGCTGTTCTTGCATTAAAACTCTATTTCACATCATTTCAAATCGAAATGCACCAGAATACGCTGTACTAGCATAAAATCGTCTGGTTTCAAAGAAATTTGCAGTTTCAAATCAAATTTGTAGAATAGTACTGGAAAACATATATTTTTGCATAAATTTTGTCGATTCCTACCAAACATTACTTGTCTAGTACAAACAAATCGAAACGTGTGCTGAAATGTGAGATTTTACGAAATACTTACGTTTTAGCGTCAAAAATGCGATTCCACATCATTTCGAATCGAAATGTATCAGAATAAGCTGTTCTGCAAGAAAACTCTATTTCACATCATTTCGAAACGAAAAACATCAGAATAAGCTGTTCTAGCATGAAAACCCTATTTCACATCATTTCAAATCGAAATGCACCAGAATACGCTGTTCTAGCATAAAATCGTCTGGTTTCAAAGAAATTTGCAGTTTCAAATCAAATTTGTAGAATAGTACTGGAAAACATATATTTTTGCATAAATTTTGTCGATTCCTACCATACATTACTTGTCTGGTACAAACAAATCGAAACGTGTGCTGAAATGTGAGATTTTACGAAATAATTACGTTTTTGCAACAAAAATGCGATTCCACATCATTTCGAATCGAAATGTATCAGAATAAGCTGTACTGCATGAAAACTCTGTTTCACATCATTTCGAAACGAAAAACATCAGAATAAGCTGTTCTAGCATGAAAACCCTATTTCACATCATTTCGAATCGAAATGCACCAGAATACGCAGTTCTTGCATTAAAACTCTATTTCACATAGTTTCGAGTCGAAATGCCACAGAATAAGCTGTTCTAGCATAAAATCGTCTGGTTTCAAAGAAATTTGCAGTTTCAAATGAAATTTGTAGAATAGTACTGGAAAACATATATTTTTGCATAAATTTTGTCGATTCCTACCATACATTACTTGTCTAGTACAAACAAATCGAAACGTGTGCTGAAATGTGAGATTTTACGAAATACTTACGTTTTTGCAACAAAAATGAGATTCCACATCATTTCGAATCGAAATGTATCAGAATAAGCTGTTCTGCATGAAAACTCTATTTCACATCATTTCGAAACGAAAAACATCAGAATAAGCTGTTCTAGCATGAAAACCCTATTTCACATCATTTCAAATCGAAATGCACCAGAATACGCTGTTCTAGCATAAAATCGTCTGGTTTCAAAGAAATTTGCAGTTTCAAATCAAATTTGTAGAATAGTACTGGAAAACATATATTTTTGCATAAATTTTGTCGATTCCTACCATACATTACTTGTTTAGTACAAAGAAATCCATACGTGTGCTGAAATGTGAGATTTTACGAAAAACTTACGTTTTTGCAACAAAAATGAGATTCCACATCATTTCGAATCGAAATGCACCAGAATACGCTGTTCTTGCATGAAAACTCTATTTTAATCATTTCGAATAGAAAAGCACCAGAATACTCTGTTCTAGCATAAAATCGTCTGGTTTCAAAGAAATTTGCAGTTTCAAATCAAATTTGTAGAATAGTACTGGAAAACATATATTTTTGCATAAATTTTGTCGATTCCTACCAAACATTACTTGTCTAGTACAAACAAATCGAAACGTGTGCTGAAATGTGAGATTTTACGAAATACTTACGTTTTAGCGTCAAAAATGCGATTCCACATCATTTCGAATCGAAATGTATCAGAATAAGCTGTTCTGCATGAAAACTCTGTTTCACATCATTTCGAAACGAAAAACATCAGAATAAGCTGTTCTAGCATGAAAACCCTATTTCACATCATTTCAAATCGAAATGCACCAGAATACGCTGTACTAGCATAAAATCGTCTGGTTTCAAAGAAATTTGCAGTTTCAAATCAAATTTGTAGAATAGTACTGGAAAACATATATTTTTGCATAAATTTTGTCGATTCCTACCATACATTACTTGTCTAGTACAAACAAATCGAAACGTGTGCTGAAATGTCAGATTTTACGAAATACTTACGTTTTAGCAACAAAAATGCGATTCCACATCATTTCGAATCGAAATGCATCAGAATAAGCTGTTCTGCAAGAAAACTCTATTTCACATCATTTCGAATAGAAATGCATCAGAATAAGCTGTTCTAGCATAAAATCGTCTGGTTTCGAAGAAAGCTGCAGTTTGAAATCAAATTTGTAGAATAGTACTGGAAAACATATATTTTTGCATAAATTTTGTCGATTCCTACCCAATATTACTTGTCTAGTACAGACAAATCGAAACGTTTGCTGAAATGTGAGATTTTACGAAATACTTACGTTTTTGCAACCAAAAAATGCCATTCCACATCATTTCGAATCGAAATGTATCAGAATAAGATGTTCTGCATGAAAACTCTGTTTCACATCATTTCGAAACGAAAAACATCAGAATAAGCTGTTCTAGCATGAAAACCCTATTTCACATCATTTCAAATCGAAATGCACCAGAATACGCTGTACTAGCATAAAATCGTCTGGTTTCAAAGAAATTTGCAGTGTCAAATCAAATATGTAGAATAGTACTGGAAAACATATATTTTTGCATAAATTTTTTCGATTCCTACCATACATTACTTGTTTAGTACAAAGAAATCCATACTTGTGCTGAAATGTGAGATTTTACGAAAAACTAACGTTTTTGCAACAAAAATGAGATTCCACATCATTTCGAATCGAAATGCACCAGAATACGCTGTTCTTGCATGAAAACTCTATTTCACATCATTTCGAAATGCATCAGAATAATTTATTCTAGCATAGAATCGTCTGGTTTCGAAGAAAGATGCAGTTTGAAGTCAAATTTATAGAATAGTACTGGAAAACATATATTTTTGCATAAATTTTGTCGATTCCTACCAAACATTACTTGTCTAGTACAAACAAATCGAAACGTGTGCTGAAATGTGAGATTTTACGAAATACTTACGTTTTAGCGTCAAAAATGCGATTCCACATCATTTCGAATCGAAATGCACCAGAATACGCTGTTCTTGCATGAAAACTTTATTTCACATCATTTCAAATCGAAATGCATCAGAATAATCTATTCTAGCATGAAAACCCTATTTCACATCATTTCAAATCGAAATGCACCAGAATACGCTGTACTAGCATAAAATCGTCTGGTTTCAAAGAAAATTGCAGTTTCAAATCAAATTTGTAGAATAGTACTGGAAAACATATATTTTTGCATAAATTTTGTCGATTCCTACCATACATTACTTGTCTAGTACAAAGAAATCGAAACGTGTGCTGAAATGTGAGATTTTACGAAATACTTACGTTTTAGCGTCAAAAATGCGATTCCACATCATTTCGAATCGAAATGTATCAGAATAAGCTGTTCTGCATGAAAACTCTGTTTCACATCATTTCGAAACGAAAAACATCAGAATAAGCTGTTCTAGCATGAAAACCCTATTTCACATCATTTCAAATCGAAATGCACCAGAATACGCTGTTCTAGCTTAAAATCGTCTGGTTTCGAAGAAAGTTGCCGTTTCAAATCAAATTTGTAGAATAGTACTGGAAAACATATATTTTTGCATAAATTTTGTCGATTCCTACCATACATTACTTGTCTAGTACAAACAAATCGAAACGTGTGCCTAAATGTGAGATTTTACGAAATACTTACGTTTTAGCGTCAAAAATGCGATTCCACATCATTTCGAATCGAAATGTATCAGAATAAGCTGTTCTGCAAGAAAACTCTATTTCACATCATTTCGAATACAAATGCATAAGAATATGCTGATCTAGCATAAAATCGTCTGTTTCGATGAATGTTGCAGTTTGAAATCATATTTGTTTAATAGTACTGGAAAACATATATTTTTGCATAAATTTTGTCGATTCCTACCATACATTACTTGTCTCGCACAAACAAATCGAAACGTGTGCTGAAATGTTAGATTTTACGAAATACTTACGTTTTAGCGTCAAAAATGCGATTCCACATCATTTCGAATCGAAATGCACCAGAATACGCTGTTCTGCATGAAAACTCTGTTTCACATCATTTCGAAACGAAAAACATCAGAATAAGCTGTTCTAGCATGAAAACCCTATTTCACATCATTTCAAATCGAAATGCACCAGAATACGCTGTACTAGCATAAAATCGTCTGGTTTCAAAGAAATTTGCAGTTTCAAATCAAATTTGTAGAATAGTACTGGAAAACATATATTTTTGCATAAATTTTGTCGATTCCTACCATACATTACTTGTTTAGTACAAAGAAATCGAAACGTGTGCTGAAATGTGAGATTTTACGAAAAACTTACGTTTTTGCAACAAAAATGAGATTCCACATCATTTCGAATCGAAATGCACCAGAATAAGCTGTTCTTGCATGAAAACTCTATTTCAAATCATTTCGAATAGAAAAGCACCAGAATACTCTGTTCTAGCATAAAATCGTCTGGTTTCAAAGAAATTTGCAGTTTCAAATCAAATTTGTTGAATAGTACTGGAAAACATATATTTTTGCATAAATTTTGTCGATTCCTACAAAACATTACTTGTCTAGTACAAACAAATCGAAACATGTGCTGAAATGTGAGATTTTACGAAATACTTACGTTTTAGCGTCGAAAATGCGATTCCACATCATTTCGAATCGAAATGTATCAGAATAAGCTGTTCTGCAAGAAAACTCTATTTCACATCATTTCGAATACAAATGCATAAGAATAAGCTGTTCTAGCATAAAATCGTCTGGTTTCAAAGAAATTTGCAGTTTCAAATCAAATTTGTAGAATAGTACTGGAAAACATATATTTTTGCATAAATTTTGTCGATTCCTACCAAACATTACTTGTCTAGTACAAACAAATCGAAACGTGTGCTGAAATGTGAGATTTTACGAAATACTTACGTTTTAGCGACAAAAATGCGATTCCACATCATTTCGAATCGAAATGTATCAGAATAAGCTGCACTGCATGAAAACTCTGTTTCACATCATTTCGAAACGAAAAACATCAGAATAAGCTGTTCTAGCATGAAAACCCTATTTCACATCATTTCAAATCGAAATGCACCAGAATACGCTGTACTAGCATAAAATCGTCTGGTTTCAAAGAAATTTGCAGTTTCAAATCAAATTTGTAGAATAGTACTGGAAAACATATATTTTTGCATAAATTTTGTCGATTCCTACCATACATTACTTGTCTAGTACAAAGAAATCCATACGTGTGCTGAAATGTGAGATTTTACGAAAAACTTACGTTTTTGCAACAAAAATGAGATTCCACATCATTTCGAATCGAAATGCACCAGAATACGCTGTTCTTGCATGAAAACTCTATTTTAATCATTTCGAATAGAAAAGCACCAGAATACTCTGTTCTAGCATAAAATCGTCTGGTTTCAAAGAAATTTGCAGTTTCAAATCAAATTTGTAGAATAGTACTGGAAAACATATATTTTTGCATAAATTTTGTCGATTCCTACCAAACATTACTTGTCTAGTACAAACAAATCGAAACGTGTGCTGAAATGTGAGATTTTACGAAATACTTACGTTTTAGCGACAAAAATGCGATTCCACATCATTTCGAATCGAAATGTATCAGAATAAGCTGTTCTGCATGAAAACTCTGTTTCACATCATTTCGAAACGAAAAACATCAGAATAAGCTGTTCTAGCATGAAAACCCTATTTCACATCATTTCAAATCGAAATGCACCAGAATACGCTGTTCTAGCATAAAATCGTCTGGTTTCAAAGAAATTTGCAGTTTCAAATCAAATTTGTAGAATAGTACTGGAAAACATATATTTTTGCATAAATTTTGTCGATTCCTACCATACATTACTTGTCTAGTACAAACAAATCGAAACGTGTGCCTGAAATGTGAGATTTTACGAAATACTTACGTTTTAGCGACAAAAATGCGATTCCACATCATTTCGAATCGAAATGTATCAGAATAAGCTGTTCTGCAAGAAAACTCTATTTCACATCATTTCGAATACAAATGCATAAGAATATGCTGATCTAGCATAAAATCGTCTGTTTCGAAGAATGTTGCAGTTTGAAATCAAATTTGTTTAATAGTACTGGAAAACATATATTTTTGCATAAATTTTGTCGATTCCTACCATACATTACTTGTCTAGTACAAACAAATCGAAACGTGTGCTGAAATGTTAGATTTTACGAAATACTTACGTTTTAGCGACAAAAATGCGATTCCACATCATTTCGAATCGAAATGCACCAGAATAAGCTGTTCTGCATGAAAACTCTGTTTCACATCATTTCGAAACGAAAAACATCAGAATAAGCTGTTCTAGCATGAAAACCCTATTTCACATCATTTCAAATCGAAATGCACCAGAATACGCTGTACTAGCATAAAATCGTCTGGTTTCAAAGAAATTTGCAGTTTCAAATCAAATTTGTAGAATAGTACTGGAAAACATATATTTTTGCATAAATTTTGTCGATTCCTACCATACATTACTTGTTTAGTACAAAGAAATCCATACGTGTGCTGAAATGTGAGATTTTACGAAAAACTTACGTTTTTGCAACAAAAATGAGATTCCACATCATTTCGAATCGAAATGCACCAGAATACGCTGTACTAGCATAAAATCGTCTGGTTTCAAAGAAATTTGCAGTTTCAAATCAAATTTGTAGAATAGTACTGGAAAACATATATTTTTGCATAAATTTTGTCGATTCCTACCAAACATTACTTGTCTAGTACAAACAAATCGAAACGTGTGCTGAAATGTGAGATTTTACGAAATACTTACGTTTTAGCGTCAAAAATGCGATTCCACATCATTTCGAATCGAAATGTATCAGAATAAGCTGTTCTGCATGAAAACCCTATTTCACATCATTTCAAATCGAAAAACATCAGAATAAGCTATTCTAGCTTGAAAACCCTATTTCACATCATTTCAAATCGAAATGCACCAGAATACGCTGTACTAGCATAAAATCGTCTGGTTTCAAAGAAAATTGCAGTTTCAAATCAAATTTGTAGAATAGTACTGGAAAACATATATTTTTGCATAAATTTTGTCGATTCCTACCATACATTACTTGTCTAGTACAAACAAATCCAAACGTGTGCCTGAAATGTGAGATTTTACGAAATACTTACGTTTTAGCGACAAAAATGAGATTCCACATCATTTCGAATCGAAATGTATCAGAATAAGCTGTTCTGCATGAAAACCCTATTTCACATCATTTCGAATAGAAATGCATCAGAATAAGCTGATCTAGCATAAAATCGTCTGTTTCGATGAATGTTGCAGTTTGAAATCATATTTGTATAATAGTACTGGAAATCATATATTTTTGCATAAATTTTGTCGATTCCTACCATACATTACTTGTCTCGCACAAACAAATCGAAACGTGTGCTGAAATGTTAGATTTTACGAAATACTTACGTTTTAGCGTCAAAAATGCGATTCCACATCATTTCGAATCGAAATGCACCAGAATACGCTGTTCTGCATGAAAACTCTGTTTCACATCATTTCGAAACGAAAAACATCAGAATAAGCTGTTCTAGCATGAAAACCCTATTTCACATCATTTCGAATCGAAATGCATCAGAATAAGCTGTTCTAGCTTAAAATCGTCTGATTTCGAAGAAAGCTGCAGTTTGAAATCAAATTTGTAGAATTGTACTGGAAAATATGAATTTTTGCATTAATTTTGTCGATTCCTACCCAATATTACTTGTCTAGTACAGACAAATCGAAACGTTTGCTGAAATGTGAGATTTTACGAAATACTTACGTTTTTGCAACCAAAAAATGCGATTCCACATCATTTCGATTCGAAAAGTACCATAATAAGCTGTTCTTGCATGAAAACACTATTTCAAACCATTTCTAACCGAAATGCAACAAAATACGCTGTTCTAACATATAATTGTCTGGTTTCGATGAAAGTTGCAGTTTGAAATGAAGTTTTCCAAATGATGTGAAAGGGAGAATTCATGCCAGAACAACAAATCTAGTACTTTTCGATTCGAAACGATGTGAAATCCTATTTTTAATGCCAAAACGTGAAAATTTCGCAGAAACTGACAATTCAACAAAGAATCGATATCGCTTGTGCAAGACAATTACAGAATGATAGGAAACGTCGAATATTATGCAAAAATTTCCTTTTTGCAGTAGGAATCTTCTTATGTCTACAAATTTGAATCCAAACTGCAACATTCTTCGAAACCAACGGATTTCATGCTAGAACAGCGTATTCTGATGCTTTTCGATTCGAAATCATTTGAAGTGGAGTTTTCATGCCAGAACAACAAATCTGGTGCTATTAAATTCGAAATGATTTGAAATCCTATTTTTAATGCCAAAACGTGAAAATTTCGCAGAAACTGACATTTCAACACAGGATTCCAATCGTTTGTGCAAGACAACTACAGTATGATAGGAAACGTCGAATATAATGCAAAAATATACATTTTCCTGTAGCAAACTACAAATTTCTACAAATTTGATTTCAAACTGCAACATTCTTCGAACCAACCGATTTCATGCTAGAACAGCGTATTCTGTTGCTTTTCGATTCGAAATGATGTCAAATGGAGTTTTCATATCTGAACAACAAATCTGATGCTATTGGAATCGAAATGATTTGAAATCCTATTTTTAATGCCAAAACGTGTTAATTTCGCAGAAACTGACGTTTCAACACAGGATTCCAATCGTTTGTGCAGGACAGCTACAGAATGATAGAAACGTCGAATATAATGCAAAAATTTACATTTTCCTGTAGCAAACTTCAAATTTCTACAAATTTGATTTCAAACTGCAACATTCTTCGAAACAACCGATTTCATGCTAGAACAGCGTATTCTGTTACTTTTCGATTCGAAATCATTTGAAGTGGAGTTTTCATGCTAGTACAGCAAATCTGGTACTTTTCGATTCGAAATGATGTGAAATGGAATTTTCATGCCAGAACAACAAATCTGGTGCTATTGGAATCGAAATGATTTGAAATCCTATTTTTAATGCCAAAACGTGAAAATTTCGCAGAAACTGACATTTCAACACAGGATTCCAATCGTTTGTGCAAGACAACTACAGTATGATAGGAAACGTCGAATATAATGCAAAAATATACATTTTCCTGTAGCAAACTTCAAATTACTACAAATTTGATTTCAAACTGCAACATTCTTCGAACCAACCGATTTCATGCTAGAACAGCGTATTCTGTTGCTTTTCGATTCGAAATCATGTGAAATGGAGTTTTCATGTCTGAACAACAAATCTCTATTAAATTCGAAATGATTTGAAATCCTATTTTTAATGCCAAAACGTGAAAATTTCACAGAAACTGACATTTCAACACAGGATTCCAATCGTTTGTGCAGGACAGCTACAGAATGATAGGAAACGTCGAATATTATGCAAAAATTTACATTTTCCAGTAAGAATCTTCTTATTTTTACAAATTCGAATCCAAACTGCAACATTCTTCGAAACCAACGGATTTCATGCTAGAACAGCGTATTCTGTTGCTTTTCGATTCGAAATCATTTGAAGTGGAGTTTCCATGCTAGTACAACAAATCTGGTACTTTTCGATTCGAAATGATTTGAAATCTTATTTTTAATGCCAAAACGTGAAAATTTCGCAGAAACTGACATTTCAACACAGGATACCAATCGTTTGTGAAGGACAGCTACAGAATAATAGGAAACGTCGAATATTATGCAAAAATTTACATTTTCCAGTAGGAATCTTCTTATTTCTACATATTCGAATCCAAACTGCAACATTCTTCGAACCAACCGATTTCATGCTAGAAAAGCGTATTCTGTTGCTTTTCGATTCGAAATGATGTGAAATCCTATTTTTAATGCCAAAACGTGAAAATTTCGCAGAAACTGACATTTCAACACAGGATTCCAATCGTTTGTGCAAGACAACTACAGTATGATAGGAAACGTCGAATATAATGCAAAAATTTACATTTTCCTGTAGCAAACTTCAAATTTCTACAAATTTGATTTCAAACTGCAACATTCTTCGAAACAACCGATTTCATGCTAGAAAAGCGTATTCTGTTACTTTTCGATTCGAAATCATTTGAAGTGGAGTTTTCATGCTAGTACAACAAATCTGGTACTTTTCGATTCGAAATGATTTGAAATCTTATTTTTAATGCCAAAACGTGAAAATTTCGCAGAAACTGACATTTCAACACAGGATTCCAATCGTTTGTGCAGGACAGCTACAGAATGATAGGAAACGTCGAATATTATGCAAAAATTTACATTTTCCTGTAGCAAACTTCAAATTTCTACAAATTTGAATTTCAAACTGCAACATTCTTCGAACCAACCGATTTCATGCTAGAACAGCGTATTCTGTTGCTTTTCGATTCGAAATGATGTGAAATGGTGTTTTCATATCTAGAACAACAAATCTGATGCTGTTAAATTCGAAATGATTTGAAATCATATTTTTAATGCCAAAACGTGAAAATTTCGCTGATACTGACATTTCAACACAGGATTCAAATCGTTTCTGCATGTCAGCTACAGAATAATAGGAAATGTCTAATATTATTCAAAAATTTACATTTTGCAGTAGGAATCTTCTCATTTCTACAAACTTTGAATCCAAACTGCAACATTCTTCGAAACCAACGGATTTCATGCTAGAACAGCGTATTCTGTTGCTTTTCGATTCGAAATGATGTGAAATGGAGATTTCATATCTGAACAACAAATCTGATGCTGTTAAATTCGAAATGATTTGAAATCCTATTTTTAATGCCAAAACGTGATAATTTCGCAGAAACTGACATTTCAACACAGGATTCAAATCGTTTGTGCAGGACAGCTACAGAATGATAGGAAACGTCTAATATTATTCAAAAATTTACATTTTGCAGTAGGAATCTTCTCATTTCTACAAACTTTGAATCCAAACTGCAACATTCTTCGAAACCAACGGATTTCATGCTAGAAAAGCGTATTCTGTTGCTTTTCGATTCGAAATGATGTGAAATGGAGTTTTCATATCTAGAACAACAAATCTGGTGCTTTTAAATTCGAAATGATTTGAAATCATATTTTTAATGCCAAAACGTGAAAATTTCGCAGAAACTGACATTTCAACACAGGATTCAAATCGTTTGTGCAAGACAGCTACAGTATGATAGGAAACGTCGAATATAATGCAAAAATATACATTTTCCATGTAGCAAACTTCAAATTTCTACAAATTTGAATTCAAACTGCAACATTCTTCGAACCAACCGAATTTCATGCTAGAAAAGCGTATTCTGTTGCTTTTCGATTCGAAATGATGTGAAATCCTATTTTTAATGCCAAAACGTGAAAATTTCGCAGAAACTGACATTTCAACACAGGATTCCAATCGTTTGTGCAAGACAATTACAGTATGATAGGAAACGTCGAATATTATGCAAAAATTTACATTTTCCTGTTGCAAACTTCAAATTTCTACAAGTTTAATTTCAAACTGCAACATTCTTCGAACCAACCGATTTCATGCTAGAACAGCGTATTCTGTTGCTTTTCGATTCGAAATGATGTGAAATGGAGTTTTTCATATCTGAACAACAAATCTGATGCTGTTAAATTCGAAATGATTTGAAATCATATTTTTAATGCCAAAACGTGAAAATTTCGCTGATACTGACATTTCAACACAGGATTCAAATCGTTTGTGCAGGACAGCTACAGAATGATAGGAAACGTCGAATATTATGCAAAAATTTACATTTTCCAGTAGGAAACTTCTAATTTCTACAAATTTGAATTCAAACTGCAACATTCTTCGAACCAACCGATTTCATGCTTGAAAAGCGTATTCTGTTGCTTTTCGATTCGAAATGATGTGAAATCCTATTTTTAATGCCAAAACGTGAAAATTTCGCAGAAACTGAAATTTCAACACAGGATTCCAATTGTTTGTGCAGGACAGCTACAGAATGATAGGAAACGTCGAATATTATGCAAAAATTTACATTTTCCAGTAGGAAACTTCTAATTTCTACAAATTTGAATTCAAACTGCAACATTCTTCGAACCAACCGATTTCATGCTAGAAAAGCGTATTCTGTTGCTTTTCGATTCGAAATGATGTGAAATCCTATTTTTAATGCCAAAACGAGAAAATTTCGCAGAAACTGACATTTCAACACAGGATTCCAATCGTTTGTGCAAGACAGCTACAGAATGATAGGAAACGTCGAATATAATGCAAAAATTTACATTTTCCTGTAGCAAACTTCTAATTTCTACAAATTTGAATTCAAACTGCAACATTCTTCGAAACCAACCGATTTCATGCTAGAACAGCGTATTCTGTTGCTTTTCGATTCGAAATGATGTGAAATGGAGTTTTCATGCTAGAACAACAAATCTGATGCTATTAAAT
>NW_028256506.1:0-5182 GCF_048593485.1 Apis florea
CATTTCAACACAGGATTCCAATCGTTTGTGCATGACAGCTACAGAATGATAGGAAACGTCGAATATTATGCAAAAATTTACATTTTCCAGTAGGAATCTTCTTATTTTTACAAATTCGAATCCAAACTGCAATATTCTTCGAAACCAACCGATTTCATGCTAGAACAGCGTATTCTGTTGCTTTTCGATTCGAAATCATTTGAAGTGGAGTTTTCATTCTAGTACAACAAATCTGGTACTTTTCGATTTGAAATGATTTGAAATCCTATTTTTAATACCTAAACGTGAAAATTTCGCAGAAACTGACATTTCAACACAGGATTCCAATCGTTTGTGCAGGACAGCTACAGAATGATAGGAAACGTCGAATATTATGCAAAAATTTACATTTTCCAGTAGGAATCTTCTTATTTCTACAAATTTGAATTCTAACTGCAACATTCTTCGAACCAACCGAATTCATGCTAGAAAAGCGTATTCTGTTGCTTTTAGATTCGAAATGATGTGAAATCCTATTTTTAATGACAAAACGTGAAAATTTCGCAGAAACTGACATTTCAACACAGGATTCAAATCGTTTGTGCATGACAGCTACAGAATAATAGGAAACGTCGAATATTATGCAAAAATTTACATTTTCCAGTAGGAATCTACTTATTTCTACAAATTTCAATCCAAACTACAACATTCCTCGAAACCAACGGATTTCATGCTAGATCAGCGTATTCTGTTGCTTTTAGATTCGAAATGATGTGAAATCCTATTTTTAATGACAAAACGTGAAAATTTCGCAGAAACTGACATTTCAACACAGGATTCCAATCGTTTGTGCAGGACAGCTACAGAATGATAGGAAACGTCGAATATTATGCAAAAATTTCCTTTTTGCAGTAGGAATCTTCTTATTTTTACATATTCGAATCCAAACTGCAACATTCTTCGAACCAACCAATTTCATGCTAGAAAAGCGTATTCTGTTGCTTTTCGATTCGAAATGATGTGAAATCCTATTTTTAATGCCAAAACGTGAAAATTTCGCAGAAACTGACATTTCAACACAGGATTCCAATCGTTTGTGCATGACAGCTACAGAATAATAGGAAACGTCGAATATTATGCAAAAATTTACATTTTCCAGTAGGAATCTACTTATTTCTACAAATTTCAATCCAAACTACAACATTCCTCGAAACCAACGGATTTCATGCTAGATCAGCGTATTCTGTTGCTTTTAGATTCGAAATGATGTGAAATCCTATTTTTAATGACAAAACGTGAAAATTTCGCAGAAACTGACATTTCAACACAGGATTCCAATCGTTTGTGCAGGACAGCTACAGAATGATAGGAAACGTCGAATATTATGCAAAAATTTACATTTTCCAGTAGGAATCTTCTTATTTCTACAAATTCGAATCCAAACTGCAACATTCCTCGAACCAACCAATTTCATGCTAGTAAAGCGTATTCTGTTGCTTTTCGATTCGAAATGATGTGAAATCCTATTTTTAATGACAAAACGTGAAAATTTCGCAGAAACTGACATTTCAACACAGGATTCAAATCGTTTGTGCATGACAGCTACAGAATAATAGGAAACGTCGAATATTATGCAAAAATTTACATTTTCCAGTAGGAATCTACTTATTTCTACAAATTTCAATCCAAACTACAACATTCCTCGAAACCAACGGATTTCATGCTAGATCAGCGTATTCTGTTGCTTTTAGATTCGAAATGATGTGAAATCCTATTTTTAATGACAAAACGTGAAAATTTCGCAGAAACTGACATTTCAACACAGGATTCCAATCGTTTGTGCAGGACAGCTACAGAATGATAGGAAACGTCGAATATTATGCAAAAATTTCCTTTTTGCAGTAGGAATCTTCTTATTTTTACAAATTCGAATCCAAACTGCAACATTATTCGAACCAACCAATTTCATGCTAGAAAAGCGTATTCTGTTACTTTTCGATTCGAAATCATTTGAAGTGGAGTTTTCATGCTAGTACAACAAATCTGGTACTTTTCGATTTGAAATGATTTGAAATCCTATTTTTAATACCTAAACGTGAAAATTTCGCAGAAACTGACATTTCAACACAGGATTCCAATCGTTTGTGCAGGACAGCTACAGAATGATAGGAAACGTCGAATATTATGCAAAAATTTACTTTTTTGCAGTAGGAATCTTCTTATTTCTACAAATTTCAATCCAAACTACAACATTCCTCGAAACCAACGGATTTCATGCTAGATCAGCGTATTCTGTTGCTTTTCGATTCGAAATGATGTGAAATCCTATTTTTAATGACAAAACGTGAAAATTTCGCAGAAACTGACATTTCAACACAGGATTCAAATCGTTTGTGCATGACTCTACAGAATAATAGGAAACGTCGAATATTATGCAAAAATTTACATTTTTTTGTAGGAATCTACTTATTTCTACAAATTTCATTCCAAACTACAACATTCCTCGAAACCAACGGATTTCATGCTAGATCAGCGTATTCTGTTGCTTTTAGATTCGAAATGATGTGAAATCCTATTTTTAATACCTAAACGTGAAAATTTCGCAGAAACTGACATTTCAACATATGATTCCAATCGTTTGTGCAAGACAATTACAGTATGATAGGAAACATCGAATATAATGCAAAAATTTACATTTTCCAGTAGCAAACTTCAAATTTCTACAAATTTGATTCCAAACTGCAACATTCTTCGAAACCAACCAATTTCATGCTAGAAAAGCGTATTCTGTTACTTTTCGATTCGAAATCATTTGAAGTGGAGTTTTCATGCTAGTACAATAAATCTGGTACTTTTCGATTTGAAATGATTTGAAATCCTATTTTTAATACCTAAACGTGAAAATTTCGCAGAAACTGACATTTCAACATATGATTCCAATCGTTTGTGCAAGACAATTACAGTATGATAGGAAACATCGAATATAATGCAAAAATTTACATTTTCCTGTAGCAAATTTCAAATTTCTACAAATTTGATTTCAAACTGCAACATTCTTCGAAATCAACCGATTCCATGCTAGAAAAGCGTATTCTGTTACTTTTCGATTCGAAATCATTTGAAGTGTAGTTTTCATGCTAGTACAACAAATCTGGTACTTTTCGATTTGAAATGATTTGAAATCCTATTTTTAATACCTAAACGTGAAAATTTCGCAGAAACTGACATTTCAACACAGGATTCCAATCGTTTGTGCAGGACAGCTACAGAATGATAGGAAACGTCGAATATTATGCAAAAATTTCCTTTTTGCAGTAGGAATCTACTTATTTCTACAAATTTCAATCCAAACTACAACATTCCTCGAAACCAACGGATTTCATGCTAGATCAGCGTATTCTGTTGCTTTTAGATTCGAAATGATGTGAAATCCTATTTTTAATGCCAAAACGTGAAAATTTCGCAGAAACTGACATTTCAACACAGGATTCCAATCGTTTGTGCAGGACAGCTACAGAATGATAGGAAACGTCGAATATTATGCAAAAATTTACCTTTTCTGCAGTAGGAATCTACTTATTTCTACAAATTTCAATCCAAACTACAACATTCCTCGAAACCAACCGATTTCATGCTAGATCAGCGTATTCTGTTGCTTTTAGATTCGAAATGTTGTGAAATCCTATTTTTAATGCCAAAACGTGAAAATTTCGCAGAAACTGACATTTCAACACAGGATTCCAATCGTTTGTGCAGGACAGTTACAGAATGATAGGAAACGTCGAATATTATGCAAAAATTTCCTTTTTGCAGTAGGAATCTTCTTATTTCTACAAATTTGAATTCTAACTGCAACATTCTTCGTACCAACCGAATTCATGCTAGAAAAGCGTATTCTGTTGCTTTTAGATTCGAAATGATGTGAAATCCTATTTTTAATGACAAAACGTGAAAATTTCGCAGAAACTGACATTTCAACACAGGATTCAAATCGTTTGTGCATGACAGCTACAGAATAATAGGAAACGTCGAATATTATGCAAAAATTTACATTTTCCAGTAGGAATCTACTTATTTCTACAAATTTCAATCCAAACTACAACATTCCTCGAAACCAACGGATTTCATGCTAGATCAGCGTATTCTGTTGCTTTTAGATTCGAAATGATGTGAAATCCTATTTTTAATGACAAAACGTGAAAATTTCGCAGAAACTGACATTTCAACACAGGATTCCAATCGTTTGTGCAGGACAGCTACAGAATGATAGGAAACGTCGAATATTATGCAAAAATTTACATTTTCCAGTAGGAATCTTCTTATTTTTACATATTCGAATCCAAACTGCAACATTCTTCGAACCAACCGAATTCATGCTAGAAAAGCGTATTCTGTTGCTTTTAGATTCGAAATGATGTGAAATCCTATTTTTAATGACAAAACGTGAAAATTTCGCAGAAACTGACATTTCAACACAGGATTCCAATCGTTTGTGCATGACAGCTACACAATAATAGGAAACGTCGAATATTATGCAAAAATTTCCTTTTTGCAGTAGGAATCTACTTATTTCTACAAATTTCAATCCAAACTACAACATTCCTCGAAACCAACGGATTTCATGCTAGATCAGCGTATTCTGTTGCTTTTAGATTCGAAATGATGTGAAATCCTATTTTTAATGACAAAACGTGAAAATTTCGCAGAAACTGACATTTCAACACAGGATTCAAATCGTTTGTGCATGACAGCTACAGAATAATAGGAAACGTCGAATATTATGCAAAAATTTACATTTTCCAGTAGGAATCTACTTATTTCTACAAATTTCAATCCAAACTACAACATTCCTCGAAACCAACGGATTTCATGCTAGATCAGCGTATTCTGTTGCTTTTAGATTCGAAATGATGTGAAATCCTATTTTTAATGGCAAAATGTGAAAATTTCGCAGAAACTGACATTTCAACACAGGATTCCAATCGTTTGTGCAAGACAGCTACAGAATGATAGGAAACGTCGAATATTATGCAAAAATTTCCTTTTTGCAGTAGAAATCTTCATATTTCTACAAATTTGAATCCAAACTGCAACATTCTTCGAAACCAACCGATTTCATGCTAGAACAGCGTATTCTGTTGCTTTTCGATTCGAAATCATTTGAAGTGGAGTTTTCATGCTAGTACAACAAATCTGGTACTTT
>NW_028256507.1:0-3120 GCF_048593485.1 Apis florea
AAATTTCGCAGAAACTGAATTTTTACAAATTCGAATCCAAACTGCAACATTTTTCGAACCAACCAATTTCATGCTAGAAAAGCGTATTCTGTTACTTTTCGATTCGAAATCATTTGAAGTGGAGTTTTCATGCTAGTACAACAAATCTGGTACTTTTCGATTTGAAATGATTTGAAATCCAATTTTTAATACCTAAACGTGAAAATTTCGCAGAAACTGACATTTCAACACAGGATTCCAATCGTTTGTGCAAGACAACTACAGAATAATAGGAAACACGAATATTATGCAAAAATTTACATTTTTTTGTAGGAATCTTCTTATTTTTACAAATTCGAATCCAAACTGCAACATTTTTCGAACCAACCAATTTCATGCTAGAAAAGCGTATTCTGTTACTTTTCGATTCGAAATCATTTGAAGTGGAGTTTTCATGCTAGTACAACAAATCTACTTTTCGATTTGAAATGATTTGAAATCCTATTTTTAATGACAAAACGTGAAAATTTCGTAGAAACTGACATTTCAACACAGGATTCCAATCGTTTGTGCAGGACAGCTACAGAATGATAGGAAACGTCGAATATTATGCAAAAATTTCCTTTTTGCAGTAGGAATCTTCTTATTTTTACAAATTCGAATCCGAACTGCAACATTATTCGAACCAACCAATTTCATGCTAGAAAAGCGTATTCTGTTGCTTTTAGATTCGAAATGATGTGAAATCCTATTTTTAATGACAAAACGTGAAAATTTCGCAGAAACTGACATTTCAACACAGGATTCAAATCGTTTGTGCATGACAGCTACAGAATAATAGGAAACGTCGAATATTATGCAAAAATTTACATTTTCCAGTAGGAATCTACTTATTTCTACAAATTTCAATCCAAACTACAACATTCCTCGAAACCAACGGATTTCATGCTAGATCAGCGTATTCGGTTGCTTTTAGATTCGAAATGATGTGAAATCCTATTTTTAATACCTAAACGTGAAAATTTCGCAGAAACTGACATTTCATCACAGGATTCCAATCGTTTGTGCAGGACAGCTACAGAATGATAGGAAACGTCGAATATTATGCAAAAATTTTTTTTTGCAGTAGGAATCTACTTATTTCTACAAATTTCAATCCAAACTACAACATTCCTCGAAACCAACGGATTTCATGCTAGATCAGTGTATTCTGTTGCTTTTCGATTCGAAATTTTGTGAAATCCTATTTTTAATGCCAAAACGAGAAAATTTCGCAGAAACTGACATTTCAACACAAGAATCCAATCGTTTGTGCAAGACAACTAAAGTATGATATGAAACGTCGAATATTATGCAAAGCCTTACATTTTCCAGTAGCAAACTTCAAATTTCTACAAATTTGATTTCAAACTGCAACATTCTTCGAACCAACCGATTTCATGCTAGAACAGCGTATTCTGTTGCTTTTCGATTCGAAATGATGTGAAATGGAGTTTTCATGCCAGAACAACAAATCAGGTGCTATTGGAATCGAAATGATTTGAAATCATATTTTTAATGCCAAAACGTGAAAATTTCGCAGTAACTGACATTTCAACACAGGATTCCAGTCGTTTGTGCAAGACAATTACAGTATGATAGGAAACGTCGAATATTATGCAAAAATTTACATCTTCCAGTAGGAATCTTCTTATTTCTATATATTTGAATCCAAACTGCAACATTCTTCGAACCAACCGATTTCATGCTTGAAAAGCGTATTCCGTTGCTTTTCGATTCGAAATGATGTGAAATCCTATTTTTAATGCCAAAACGAGAAAATTTCGCTGAAACTGAAATTTCAACACAGGATTCCAATCGTTTGTGCAGGATAGTTACAGAATGAGAGGAAACGTCGAATATTATGCAAAAATTTACATTTTCCTGTAGGAATCTTCTTATTTCTACAAATTTGAATCCAAACTGCAACATTCTTCGAACCAACCGATTTCATGCTAGAACAGCGTATTCTGTTGCTTTTCGATTCGAAATGATGTGAAATGGAGTTTTCATGCCAGAACAACGAATCTGGTGCTATTGGATTCGAAATGATTTGAAATCCTATTTTTAATGTCAAAACGTGAAAATTTCGCAGAAACTGACATTTCAACACAGGTTTCACATCGTTTATGCAGGTCAACTACAGTATGATATGAAACGTCGAATATTATGCAAAACCTTACATTTTCCTGTAGTAAACTTCAAATTTCTACAAATTTGATTTCAAACTGCAATATTCTTCGAAACCAACCGATTTCATGCTAGAACAGCGTATTCTGTTGCTTTTCGATTCGAAATGATGTGAAATGGAGTTTTCATGCCAGAACAACATAACTGGTGCTATTGGATATGAAATGGTTTGAAATCCTATTTTTAATGCCAAAACGTGAAAATTTCGCAGAAACTGACATTTCAACACAAGAATCCAATCGTTTGTGCAAGACAACTAAAGTATGATATGAAACGTCGAATATTATGCAAAGCCTTACATTTTCCAGTAGCAAACTTCAAATTTCTACAAATTTGATTTCAAACTGCAACATTCTTCGAACCAACCGATTTCATGCTAGAACAGCATATTCTGTTGCTTTTCGATTCGAAATCATGTGAAATGGAGTTTTCATGTCTGAACAACAAATCTCGTGCTATTAAATCCGAAATGATTTGAAATCCTATTTTTAATGCCATAACGTGAAAATTTGGCAGTAACTGACATTTGAACACAGGATTCTAATCGTTTGTGCAGGAGAGCTACAGTATAATAGGAAACGTCGTATATTATGCAAGAATTTATATTTTCCAGTAGGAATCTTCTTATTTTAACTAATTTGATTTCAAACTTCAACATTCTTCGAAATCAACCGATTTCATGTTAGAACAGCGTATTCTGTTACTTTTCGATTCGAAATCATTTGAAGTGGAGTTTTCATGCTATTACAGCAAATCTGGTACTTTTCGATTCGAAATGATTTGAAATCCTATTTTTAATGCCTAAACGTTAAAATTTCCCAGAAACTGACATTTCAACACAGGATTCCAATCGTTTGTGCAGGACAGTTACAGAATGATAGGAAACGTCGAATATTGCAAAAATTTATATTT
>NW_028256508.1:0-21969 GCF_048593485.1 Apis florea
CTTGTTGTACTAGCATGAAAACTCCACTTCACATGATTTCGAATCGAAAAGCAACAGAATACGCTGTTCTAGCATGAAATCCGTTGGTTTCGAAGAATGTTGCAGTTTGAAATCAAATATGTAGAAATAAGAAGATTCCTACTGCAAAAAGGAAATTTTTGCATAATATTCGACGTTTCCTATCATTCTGTAGCTGTCCTGCACAAACGATTGGAATCCTGTGTTGAAATGTCAGTTTCTGCGAAATTTTCACGTTTTGGCATTAAAAATAGGATTTCAAATCATTTCGAATTTAAAAGCACCAGATTTGTTGTTCTAGCATGAAAACTCCACTTCACATGATTTCGAATCGAAAAGCAACAGAATACGCTGTTCTAGCATGAAATCGGTTGGTTCGAAGAATGTTGCAGTTTGAAATCAAATTTATAGAAATTTGAAGTTTGCTACAGGAAAATGTAAATTTTTGCATTATATTCGACGTTTCCTATCATTCTGTAACTGTCCTGCACAAACGAATGGAATCCTGTGTTGAAATGTCAGTTTCAGCGAAATTTTCACGTTTTAGCATTAAAAATAGGATTTCACATCATTTCGAATCGAAAAGCAACAGAATACGCTTTTCTAGCATGAAATTGGTTGGTTCGAAGAATGTTGCAGTTAGAATTCAAATTTGTAGAAATAAGAAGATTCCTACTCGAAAATGTAAATTTTTGCATAATATTCGACATTTCCTATCATTCTGTAACTGTCCTGCACAAACGATTGGAATCCTGTGTTGAAATGTCAGTTTCTGCGAAATTTTCACGTTTAGGCATTAAAAATAGGATTTCAAATCATTTCGAATCGAAAAGCAACAGAATACGCTGTTTTAGCATGAAATCAGTTGTTCTCGAAGAATGTTGCAGTTTGAAATCAAATTTGTAGAAATAAGAAGATTCCTAATGGAAAATGTAAATTTTTGCATAGTATTCGACGTTTCCTATCATTCTGTAACTGTCCTGCGCAAACGACTGGAATCCTGTGTTGAAATGTCAGTTTCTGCGAAATTTTCACGTTTTGGCATTAAAAATAGGATTTCAAATCATTTCGAATTTAAAAGCACCAGATTTGTTGTTCTAGCATGAAAACTCCACTTCAAATGATTTCGAATAGAAAAGCAACAGAATACGCTGTTCTAGCATGAAATCGGTTGGTTCGAAGAATGTTGCAGTTTGAAATCAAATTTGTAGAAATTAGAAGTTTGCTACAGGAAAATGTAAATTTTTGCATAATATTCGACGTTTCCTATCATACTGTAGCTGTCCTGCACAAACGATTGGAATCCTGTGTTGAAATGTCAGTTTCTGCGAAATTTTCACGTTTTGGCATTAAAAATAGGATTTCACATCATTTCGAATCGAAAAGCAACAGAATACGCTTTTCTAGCATGAAATTCGTTTGGTTCGAAGAATGTTGCAGTTTGAAATTCAAATTTGTAGAAATAAGAAGATTCCTACTGCAAAAATGTAAATTTTTGCATAATATTCGACGTTTCCTATCATTCTGTAACTGTCCTGCACAAACGATTGGAATCCTGTGTTGAAATGTCAGTTTCTGCGAAATTTTCACGTTTTGGCATTAAAAATAGGATTTCACATCATTTCGAATCGAAAAGCAACAGAATACGCTTTTCAAGCATGAAATCGGTTGGTTCGAAGAATGTTGCAGTTTGAATTCAAATTTGTAAAAATAAGAAGATTCCTACAGCAAAATGTAAATTTTTGCATAATATTCGACGTTTCCTATCATTCTGTAGCTGTCCTGCACAAACGATTGGAATCCTGTGTTGAAATGTCAGTTTCTGCGAAATTTTCACGTTTTGGCATTAAAAATAGGATTTCAAATCATTTCGAATCGAAAAGTACCAGACTTGTTGTACTAGCATGAAAACTCCACTTCAAATGATTTCGAATCGAAAAGCAACAAAATACGCTTTTCTAGCATGAAATCGGTTGGTTCGAAGAATGTTGCAGTTTGAAATCAAATTTGTAGAAATAAGAAGTTTGCTACAGGAAAATGTAAATTTTTGCATAATATTCGACGTTTCCTATCATTCTGTAGCTGTCCTGCACAAACGATTGGAATCCTGTGTTGAAATGTCAGTTTCTGCGAAATTTTCACGTTTTGGCATTAAAAATAGGATTTCACATCATTTCGAATCGAAAAGCAACAGAATACGCTTTTCTAGCATGAAATTGGTTGGTTCGAATAATGTTGCAGTTTGAATTCAAATTTGTAAAAATAAGAAGATTCCTACTGGAAAATGTAAATTTTTGCATAATATTCGACGTTTCCTATAATTCTGTAGCTGTCATGCACAAACGATTTGAATCCTGTGTTGAAATGTCAGTTTCTGCGAAATTTTCACGTTTTGGCATTAAAAATAGGATTTCAAATCATTTCTAATCGAAAAGTACCAGACTTGTTGTACTAGCATGAAAACTCCACTTCAAATGATTTCGAATCGAAAAGCAACAGAATACGCTGTTCTAGCATGAAATCCGTTGGTTTCGAAGAATGTTGCAGTTTTTTCAAATATGTAGAAATGAGAAGATTCCTACTGCAAAAAGGAAATTTTTGCATAATATTCGACGTTTCCTATCATTCTGTAGCTGTCCTGCACAAACGATTGGAATCCTGTGTTGAAATGTCAGTTTCTGCGAAATTTTCACGTTTTGGCATTAAAAATAGGATTTCAAATCATTTCGAATTTAATAGCACCAGATTTGTTGTTCAGGCACGAAAACTCCACTTCACATCATTTCGAATCGAAAAGCAACAGAATACGCTGTTCTAGCATGAAATCGGTTGGTTCGAAGAATGTTGCAGTTTGAAATCAAATTTGTAGAAATTTGAAGTTTGCTACAGGAAAATGTAAATTTTTGCATTATATTCGACGTTTCCTATCATACTGTAACTGTCCTGCACAAACGAATGGAATCCTGTGTTGAAATGTCAGTTTCAGCGAAATTTTCACGTGTTAGCATTAAAAATAGGATTTCACATCATTTCGAATCGAAAAGCAACAGAATACGCTTTTCTAGCATGAATTCGGTTGGTTCGAAGAATGTTGCAGTTAGAATTCAAATTTGTAGAAATAAGAAGATTCCTACTCGAAAATGTAAATTTTTGCATAATATTCGCCGTTTCCTATCATTCTGTAACTGTCCTGCACAAACGATTGGTATCCTGTGTTGAAATGTCAGTTTCTGCGAAATTTTCACGTTTAGGCATTAAAAATAGGATTTCACATCATTTCGAATCGAAAAGCAACAGAATACGCTTTTCTAGCATGAAATCGGTTGGTTCGAAGAATGTTGCAGTTAGAAATCAAATTTGTAAAAATAAGAAGATTCCTACAGGAAAATGTAAATTTTTGCATAATATTCGACTGTTTCCTATCATTCTGTAACTGTCCTGCACAAACGATTGGAATCCTGTGTTGAAATGTCAGTTACTGCGAAATTTTCACGTTTTGGCATTAAAAATAGGATTTCAAATCATTTCGAATCTAAAAGCACCAGATTTGTTGTTCTAGCATGAAAACTCCACTTCAAATGATTTCGAATAGAAAAGCAACAGAATACGCTGTTCTAGCATGAAATCGGTTGATTCGAAGAATGTTGCAGTTTGAAATCAAATTTGTAGAAATTTGAAGTTTGCTACAGGAAAATGTAAATTTTTGCATAATATTCGACGTTTCCTATCATACTGTAACTGTCCTGCACAAACGATTGGAATCCTGTGTTGAAATGTCAGTTTCTGCGAAATTTTCACGTTTTGGGATTAAAAATAGGATTTCACATCATTTCGAATCGAAAAGCAACAGAATACGCTTTTCTAGCATGAAATCTTTTGGTTCGAAGAATGTTGCAGTTTGAAATCAAATTTGTAGAAATAAGAAGATTCCTACTGCAAAAATGAAATTTTTGCATAATATTCGACGTTTCCTATCATTCTGTAGCTGTCCTGCACAAACGATTGGAATCCTGTGTGGAAATGTCAGTTTCTGCGATATTTTCACGTTTTGGGATTAAAAATAGGATTTCACATCATTTCGAATCGAAAAGCAACAGAATACGCTTTTCTAGCATGAAATTGGTTGGTTCGAATAATGTTGCAGTTTGGATTCGAATTTGTAAAAATAAGAAGATTCCTACCTGGAAAATGTAAATTTTTGCATAATATTCGACGTTTCCTATTATTCTGTAGCTGTCATGCACAAACGATTTGAATCCTGTGTTGAAATGTCAGTTTCTGGGATATTTTCACGTTTTGGGATTAGAAATAGGATTTCAAATCATTTCTAATCGAAAAGTACCAGACTTGTTGTACTAGCATGAAAACTCCACTTCAAATGATTTCGAATCGAAAAGTAACAGAATACGCTGTTCTAGCATGAAATCCGTTGGTTTCGAAGAATGTTGCAGTTTTTTCAAATATGTAGAAATGAGAAGATTCCTACTGCAAAAAGGAAATTTTTGCATAATATTCGACGTTTCCTATCATTCTGTAGCTGTCCTGCAAAAACGATTGGAATCCTGCGTTGAAATGTCTGTTTCTGCGAAATTTTCACGTTTTGGCATTAAAAATAGGATTTCAAATCATTTCGAATTTAATAGCACGAGATTTGTTGTTCTGGCACGAAAACTCCACTTCAAATGATTTCGAATAGAAAAGCAACAGAATACGCTGTTCTAGCATGAAATCGGTTGGTTCGAAGAATGTTGCAGTTTGAAATCAAATTTGTAGAAATTTGAAGTTTGCTACAGGAAAATGTAAATTTTTGCATTATATTCGACGTTTCCTATCATTCTGTAGCTGTCCTGCACAAACGAATGGAATCCTGTGTTGAAATGTCAGTTTCTGCGAAATTTTCACGTGTTAGCATTAAAAATAGGATTTCACATCATTTCGAATCGAAAAGCATCAGAATACGCTTCTCTAGCATGAATTCGGTTGGTTCGAAGAATGTTGCAGTTAGAATTCAAATTTGTAGAAATAAGAAGATTCCTACTCGAAAATGTAAATTTTTGCATAATATTCGCTATTTCCTATCATTCTGTAACTGTCCTGCACAAACGATTGGTATCCTGTGTTGAAATGTCAGTTTCTGCGAAATTTTCACGTTTAGGTATTAAAAATCGGATTTCACATCATTTCGAATCGAAAAGCAACAGAATACGCTTTTCTAGCATGAAATTGGTTGGTTCGAATAATGTTGCAGTTTGGATTCAAATTTGTAAAAATAAGAAGATTCCTACTGGAAAATGTAAATTTTTGCATAATATTCGACATTTCCTATCATTCTGTAACTGTCCTGCACAAACGAATGGAATCCTGTGTTGAAATGTCAGTTTCTGCAAAATTTTCACGTTTTGGCATTAAAAATAGGATTTCAAATCATTTCAAATCGAAAAGTACCAGATTTGTTGTTCTGGCATGAAAACTCCACTTCAAATGATTTCGAATAGAAAAGCAACAGAATACGCTGTTCTAGCATGAAAACGGTTGATTCGAAGAATGTTGCAGTTTGAAATTAAATTTGTAGAAATTTGAAGTTTGCAACAGGAAAATGTAAATTTTTGCATAATATTCGACGTTTCCTATCATACTGTAACTGTCCTGCACAAACGATTGGAATCCTTTGTTGAAATGTCAGTTTCTGCGATATTTTCACGTTTTGGGATTAAAAATAAGATTTCAAATCATTTCGAATCGAAAAGCAACAGAATACGCTTTTCTAGCATGAAATCTTTTGGTTCGAAGAATGTTGCAGTTTGAAATTAAATTTGTAGAAATAAGAAGATTCCTACTGCAAAAATGAAATTTTTGCATAATATTCGACGTTTCCTATCATTCTGTATCTGTCCTGCACAAACGATTGGAATCCTGTGTTGAAATGTCAGTTTCTGCGATATTTTCACGTTTTGGTATTAAAAATAGGACTTCACATCATTTCGAATCGAAAAGTACCAGATTTGTTGCACTAGCATGAAAACTCCATTTCACATCATTTCGATTCCAAAAGCAACAGAATACGCTGTTCTAGCATGAAATCGGTTGGTTCGAAGAATGTTGCAGTTTGAAATCAAATTTGTAGAAATTTGTAGTTTGCTACAGGAAAATGTATATTTCTGCATTAAATTCGACGTTTCCTATCATACTGTAATTGTCTTGCACAAACGACTGGAATCCTGTGTTGAAATGTCAGTTACTGCGAAATTTTCACGTTTTGGCATTAAAAATAGGATTTCAAATCATTTCGAATTTAATAGCACGAGATTTGTTGTTCTGGCACGAAAACTCCACTTCAAATGATTTCGAATAGAAAAGCAACAGAATACGCTGTTCTAGCATGAAATCGGTTGGTTCGAAGAATGTTGCAGTTTGAAATCAAATTTGTAGAAATTTGAAGTTTGCTACAGGAAAATGTAAATTTTTGCATAATATTCGACGTTTCCTATCATTCTGTAGCTGTCCTGCAAAAACGATTGGAATCCTTTGTTGAAATGTCAGTTACTGCGAAATTTTCACGTTTTGGCATTAAAAATAGGATTTCAAATCATTTCGAATTTAATAGCACGAGATTTGTTGTACTAGCATGAAAACTCCACTTCAAATGATTTCGAATCGAAAAGCAACAGAATACGCTGTTCTAGCATGAAATCGGTTGGTTCGAAGAATGTTGCAGTTTGAAATCAAATTTGTAGAAATTTGTAGTTTGCTACAGGAAAATGTAAATTTTTGCATTATATTCGACGTTTCCTATCATTATGTAAATGTCTTGCACAAGCGATATCGATTCTTTGTTGAATTGTCAGTTTCTGCGAAATTTTCACGTTTTGGCATTAAAAATAGGATTTCACATCGTTTCGAATCGAAAAGTACTAGATTTGTTGTTCTGGCATGAATTCTCCCTTTCACATCATTTGGAAAATTTCATTTCAAACTGCAACTTTCATCGAAACCAGACAATTAAATGTTAGAACAGCGTATTTTGTTGCATTTCGGTTAGAAATGGTTTGAAATAGTGTTTTCATGCAAGAACAGCTTATTATGGTACTTTTCGATTCGAAATGATGTAGAATGGCATTTTTCTTACTTAAACGTAAGTATTTCGTAAAAACTGTCCTTTCAACACACGTTTCGATTTGTTTGTATCAGACAAGTACAGTTTGGTAGGAGTCGACAAAATTTATGCAAAAATATATGTTTTCCAGTACTATTATATCAATATGATTTCAAACTGCAACATTCATCGAAAAAGACGATTTTATGTTAGAACAGCTTATTCTGATGCATTTCGACTCGAAATGATGTGAAATAGGGTTTTAATGCAAGAACAGCTTATTCTGATGCATTTCGATTCGAAATGATGTGAAATAGAGTTTTCATTCAAGATCAGCGTATTCTGGTGCATTTCGATTCGAAATAAAGTGGAATCGCATTTTTGTTGCTAAAAAGTAAGTATTTCGTAAAATCTGACATTTCAGCTCACGTTTCGATTTGTTTGTACTAGACAAGTAATGTATGGTAGGATTCGACAAAATTTATGCAAAAATATATGTTTTCCAGTACTATTAAACAAATAGGATTTCAAACTGCAACATTCATCGAAACAGACGATTTTATGCTAGATCAGCTTATTCTGATGCATTTCTATTCGAAATGATGTGAAATAGAGTTTTCTTGCAGATCATCTTATTCCAATACATTTCGATTCGAAATGATGTGGAATCTCATTTTTTTTGCTAAAACGTAAGTATTTCGTAAAATCTCACATTTCAGCACACGATTCGATTTGTTTGTACTAGACAAGTAATGTTTGGTAGGAATCGACAAAATTTATGCAAAAATATATGTTTTCCAGTACTATTAAACAAATATGATTTCAAACTGCTACATTCATCGAAACAGACGATTTTATGCTAGAACAGCTTATTCTGGTGCATTTCGATTCGAAATGATGTGAAATAGAGTTTTCTTGCAGATCATATTATTCCGATACATTTCGATTCGAAATGATGTAGAATCGCATTTTTGTTGCAAAAACGTAAGTATTTCGTAAAATCTCACACTACAGCACACTTTTCGATTTGTTTGTACCAGACAAGTAATGTTTGGTAGGAATCGACTTAATTTATGCAAAAATATATATTTTCCTGTACTATTCTACAAATTTAACTTCAAACTGCAACATTCTTCGAAACCAGACGATTTTAAGCTAGAACAGCGTATTCTGGTGCATTTCGTTTCGAAATGATGTGAAACAGAGTTTTCATGCAGAACAGCTTATTCTGATACATTTCGATTCGAAATGATGTGTAATCGCATTTTTGTTGCAAAAACGTAAGTATTTCGTAAAATCTCACATTTCAGCACACTTTTCGATTTGTTTGTTTTAGACAAGTACAGTTTGGCAGGAGTCGACAAAATTTATGCAAAAATATATGTTTTCCTGTACTATTCTACAAATTTGACTTCAAACTGCATCTTTCTTCGAAACCAGACGATTCTATGCTAGAATAGATTATTCTGATGCATTTCGATTTGAAATGATGTGAAATAGAGTTTTCATGCAAGAACAGCGTATTATGGAGCATTTCGATTCGAAATGATGTGGAATCGCATTTTTGACGCTAAAACGTAAGTATTTCGTAAAATCTCACATTTCAGCACACGTATGGATTTCTTTGTACTAAACAAGTAATGTTTGGTAGGAATCGACAAAATTTATGCAAAAATATATGTTTTCCTGTACTATTCTACAAATTTGATTTGAAACTGCAAATTTCTTTGAAACCAGACGATTTTATGCTAGAACAGCGTATTCTGGTGCATTTCGATTTGAAATGATGTGAAATAGGGTTTTCATGCTAGAACAGCTTATTCTGATGTTTTTCGTTTCGAAATTATGTGAAACAGAGTTTTCATGCAGAACAGCTTATTCTGATACATTTCGATTAGAAATGATGTGTAATCGCATTTTTGACGCTAAAACGTAAGTATTTCGTAAAATCTCACATTTCAGCACACATTTCGATTTGTTTGTTTTAGACAAGTACAGTTTGGCAGGAGTCGACAAAATTTATGCAAAAATATATGTTTTCCTGTACCATTAAACAAATATGATTTCAAACTGCAACATTCATCGAAACAGACGATTTTATGCTTGAACAGCGTATTCTGGTGCATTTTGATTGGAAATGATGTGAAATAGGGTTTTCATGCTAGAACAGCTTATTCTGATGTTTTTCGTTTCGAAATGATGTGAAACAGAGTTTTCATGCAGAACAGCGTATTCTGGTGCATTTCGATTTGAAATGATGTGAAATAGGGTTTTCATGCTAGAACAGCTTATTCTGATGTTTTTCGTTTCGAAATGATGTGAAACAGAGTTTTCATGCAGAACAGCTTATTCTGATACATTTCGATTCGAAATGATGTGTAATCGCATTTTTGACGCTAAAACGTAAGTATTTCGTAAAATCTCACATTTCAGCACACATTTCGATTTGTTTGTTTTAGACAAGTACAGTTTGGCAGGAGTCGACAAAATTTATGCAAAAATATATGTTTTCCTGTACTATTCTACAAATTTGACTTCAAACTGCATCTTTCTTCGAAACCAGACGATTCTATGCTAGAATAGATTATTCTGATGCATTTCGATTTGAAATGATGTGAAATAGAGCTTTCATGCAAGAACAGCGTATTCTGGTGCATTTCGATTCGAAATGATGTGGAATCGCATTTTTGACGCTAAAACGTAAGTATTTCCTAAAATCTAACATTTCAGCACACTTTTCGATTTCTTTGTACTAGACAAGTAATGTATGGTAGGAATCGATAAAATTTATGCAAAAATATATGTTTTCCAGTACTATTAAACAAATATGATTTCAAATTGCAACATTCATCGAAACAGACGATTTTATGCTAGTACAGCGTATTCTGGTGCATTTTGATTGGAAATGATGTGAAATAGGGTTTTCATGCTAGAACAGCTTATTCTGATGTTTTTCGTTTCGAAATTATGTGAAACAGAGTTTTCATGCAGAACAGCTTATTCTGATACATTTCGATTCGAAATGATGTGGAATCGCATTTTTGACGCTAAAACGTAAGTATTTCGTAAAATCTCACATTTCAGCACACATTTCGATTTGTTTGTACTAGACAAGTACAGTTTGGCAGGAATCGACAAAATTTATGCAAAAATATATGTTTTCCAGTACTATTCAACAAATATGATTTCAAACTGCAACATTTCTTCGAAACCAGACGATTCTATGCTAGAACAGCGTATTCTGATGCTTTTCTGATTCGAAATGATGTAAAATAGAGTTTTCATGCAAGAACAGCTTATTCTGATGCATTTCGATTCGAAATGATGTGGAATCTCATTTTTGACGCTAAAACGTAAGTATTTCGTAAAATCTCACATTTCAGCACACGTTTCGATTTCTTTGTACTAGACAAGTAATGTATGGTAGGAACCGACAAAATTTATGCAAAAATATATGTTTTCCTGTACTATTCTACAAATTTGATTTGAAACTGCAAATTTCTTTGAAACTAGACGATTTTATGCTAGTACAGCTTATTCTGGTGCATTTCGTATTCGAAATGATGTGAAACAGAGTTTTCATGCAGAACAGCTTATTCTGATACATTTCGATTCGAAATGATGTGTAATCGCATTTTTGACGCTAAAACGTAAGTATTTCGTAAAATCTCACATTTCAGCACACTTTTCGATTTGTTTGTTTTAGACAAGTACAGTTTGGCAGGAGTCGACAAAATTTATGCAAAAATATATGTTTTCCTGTACTATTCTACAAATTTGACTTCAAACTGCATCTTTCTTCGAAACCAGACGATTCTATGCTAGAACAGCTTATTCTGATGTTTTTCGTTTCGAAATGATGTGAAACAGAGTTTTCATGCAGAACAGCTTATTCTGATACATTTCGATTCGAAATGATGTGGAATCGCATTTTTGACGCTAAAACGTAAGTATTTCGTAAAATCTAACATTTCAGCACACGTTTCGATTTCTTTGTACTAGACAAGTAATGTATGGTAGGAATCGACAAAATTTATGCAAAAATATATGTTTTCCAGTACTATTAAACAAATATGATTTCAAACTGCAACATTCATCGAAACAGACGATTTTATGCTAGATCAGCATATTCTTATGCATTTGTATTCGAAATGATGTGAAATAGAGTTTTCATGCAAGAACAACTTATTCTGATACATTTCGATTCGAAATGATGTGGAATCGCATTTTTGACGCTAAAACGTAAGTATTTCGTAAAATCTCACATTTCAGCACACGTTTCGATTTGTTTGTACTAGACAAGTAATGTATGGTAGGAATCGACAAAATTTATGCAAAAATATATGTTTTCCAGTACTATTCTACAAATTTGATTTGAAACTGCAAATTTCTTCGAAACCAGACGATTCTATGCTAGAATAGATTATTCCGATGCATTTCGATTTGAAATGATGTGAAATAGAGTTTTCATGCAAGAACAGCGTATTATGGTGCATTTCGATTCGAAATGATGTGGAATCGCATTTTTGACGCTAAAACGTAAGTATTTCGTAAAATCTCACATTTCAGCACACGTATCGATTTCTTTGTACTAAACAAGTAATGTATGGTAGGAACCGACAAAATTAATGCAAAAATATATGTTTTCCTGTACTATTCTACAAATTTGATTTGAAACTGCAAATTTCTTCGAAACCAGACGATTCTATGCTAGAATAGATTATTCTGATGCATTTCGATTTGAAATGATGTGAAATAGGGTTTTCATGCTAGAACAGCTTATTCTGATGTTTTTCGTTTCGAAATGATGTGAAACAGAGTTTTCATGCAGAACAGCTTATTCTGATACATTTCGATTCGAAATGATGTGTAATCGCATTTTTGACGCTAAAACGTAAGTATTTCGTAAAATCTCACATTTCAGCACACGTATGGATTTCTCTGTACTAAACAAGTAATGTATGGTAGGAACCGACAAAATTTATGCAAAAATATATGTTTTGCTGTACTATTCTACAAATTTGACTTCAAACTGCATCTTTCTTCGAAACCAGACGATTCTATGCTAGAATAGATTATTCTGATGCATTTCGATTTGAAATGATGTGAAATAGAGTTTTCATGCAAGAACAGCGTATTCTGGTGCATTTCGATTCGAAATGATGTGGAATCGCATTTTTGACGCTAAAACGTAAGTATTTCGTAAAATCTCACATTTCAGCACACGTTTCGATTTGTTTGTACTAGACAAGTAATGTTTGGTAGGAATCGACAAAATTTATGCAAAAATATATGTTTTCCAGTACTATTCTACAAATTTGATTTGAAACTGCAAATTTCTTTGAAACCAGACGATTTTATGCTAGTACAGCGTATTCTGGTGCATTTCTATTCGAAATGATTTAAAATAGAGTTTTCATGCAGAACATCTTATTCTGATACATTTCGATTCGAAATGATGTGGAATCGCATTTTTGACGCTAAAACGTAAGTATTTCGTAAAATCTCACATTTCAGCACGCGTATCGATTTGTTTGTACTAGACAAGTAATGTATGGTAGGAATCGACAAAATTTATGCAAAAATATATGTTTTCCAGTACTATTCTACAAATTTGACTTCAAACTGCAACTTTCTTCGAAACCAGACGATTCTATGCTAGAATAGATTATTCTGATGCATTTCGATTTGAAATGATGTGAAATAGAGTTTTCATGCAAGAACAGCTTATTCTGGTGCATTTCGATTCGAAATGATGTGGAATCGCATTTTTGACGCTAAAACGTAAGTATTTCGTAAAATCTCACATTTCAGCACACGTTTCGATTTCTTTGTACTAGACAAGTAATGTATGGTAGGAATCGACAAAATTTATGCAAAAATATATGTTTTCCAGTACTATTCTACAAATTTGATTTGAAACTGCAAATTTCTTTGAAACCAGACGATTTTATGCTAGTACAGCGTATTCTGGTGCATTTGTATTCGAAATGATGTGAAATAGAGTTTTCATGCAGAACAGCTTATTCTGATACATTTCGATTCGAAATGATGTGTAATCGCATTTTTGACGCTAAAACGTAAGTATTTCGTAAAATCTCACATTTCAGCACACATTTCGATTTGTTTGTTTTAGACAAGTACAGTTTGGCAGGAGTCGACAAAATTTATGCAAAAATATATGTTTTCCTGTACTATTCTACAAATTTGACTTCAAACTGCAACTTTCTTCGAAACCAGACGATTCTATGCTAGAACAGATTATTCTGATGCATTTCGATTTGAAATGATGTGAAATAGAGTTTTCATGCAAGAACAGCGTATTCTGGTGCATTTCGATTCGAAATGATGTGGAATCGCATTTTTGACGCTAAAACGTAAGTATTTCGTAAAATCTAACATTTCAGCACACGTTTCGATTTCTTTGTACTAGACAAGTAATGTATGGTAGGAATCGATAAAATTTATGCAAAAATATATGTTTTCCAGTACTATTAAACAAATATGATTTCAAACTGCAACATTCATCGAAACAGACGATTTTATGCTAGATCAGCATATTCTTATGCATTTGTATTCGAAATGATGTGAAATAGAGTTTTATTGCAAGAACAACTTATTCTGATGCATTTCGATTCGAAATGATGTGGAATCTCATTTTTGACGCTAAAACGTAAGTATTTCGTAAAATCTCACATTTCAGCACTCGTTTCGATTTGTTTGTACTAGACAAGTAATGTTTGGTAGGAATCGACAAAATTTATGCAAAAATATATGTTTTCCAGTACTATTCTACAAATTTGATTTGAAACTGCAAATTTCTTCGAAACCAGACGATTCTATGCTAGAATAGATTATTCCGATGCATTTCGATTTGAAATGATGTGAAATAGAGTTTTCTTGCAGAACATCTTATTCTGATACATTTCGATTCGAAATGATGTGGAATCGCATTTTTTTTTTGCTAAAACGTAAGTATTTCGTAGAATCTCACATTTGAGCACACGTTTCGATTTGTTTGTTGTAGACAAGTAATGTTTGTTAGGAACCGACAAAATTTATGCAAAAATATATGTTTTCCAGTACTATTCTACAAATTTGATTTGAAACTGCAAATTTCTTTGAAACCAGACGATTTTATGCTAGTACAGCGTATTCTGGTGCATTTGTATTCGAAATGATGTGAAATAGAGTTTTCTTGCAGAACATCTTATTCTGATACATTCGATTCGAAATGATGTGGAATCGCATTTTTGACGCTAAAAGGTAAGTATTTCGTAAAATCTCACATTTCAGCACACATTTCGATTTGTTTGTTTTAGACAAGTACAGTTTGGCAGGAGTCGACAAAATTTATGCAAAAATATATGTTTTCCTGTACTATTCTACAAATTTGACTTCAAACTGCATCTTTCTTCGAAACCAGACGATTCTATGCTAGAATAGATTATTCTGATGCATTTCGATTTGAAATGATGTGAAATAGAGTTTTCATGCAAGAACAGCGTATTATGGTGCATTTCGATTCGAAATGATGTGGAATCGCATTTTTGACGCTAAAACGTAAGTATTTCGTAAAATCTAACATTTCAGCACACGTTTCGATTTCTTTGTACTAGACAAGTAATGTTTGTTAGGAACCGACAAAATTTATGCAAAAATATATGTTTTCCTGTACTATTCTACAAATTTGATTTGAAACTGCAAATTTCTTTGAAACCAGACGATTTTATGCTAGAACAGCATATTCTGGTGCATTTCGATTTGAAATGATGTGAAATAGGGTTTTCATGCTAGAACAGCTTATTCTGATGTTTTTCGTTTCGAAATGATGTGAAACAGAGTTTTCATGCAGAACAGCTTATTCTGATACATTTCGATTCGAAATGATGTGTAATCGCATTTTTGACGCTAAAACGTAAGTATTTCGTAAAATCTCAAATTTCAGCACACATTTCGATTTGTTTGTTTTAGACAAGTACAGTTTGGCAGGAGTCGACAAAATTTATGCAAAAATATATGTTTTCCAGTACTATTCTACAAATTTGATTTGAAACTGCAAATTTCTTTGAAACCAGACGATTTTATGCTAGTACAGCGTATTCTGGTGCATTTCGATTTGAAATGATGTGAAATAGGGTTTTCATGCTAGAACAGCTTATTCTGATGTTTTTCGTTTCGAAATGATGTGAAACAGAGTTTTCATGCAGAACAGCTTATTCTGATACATTTCGATTCGAAATGATGTGTAATCGCATTTTTGACGCTAAAACGTAAGTATTTCGTAAAATCTCACATTTCAGCACACTTTTCGATTTGTTTGTTTTAGACAAGTACAGTATGGCAGGAGTCGACAAAATTTATGCAAAAATATATGTTTTCCTGTACTACTCTACAAATTTGACTTCAAACTGCATCTTTCTTCGAAACCAGACGATTCTATGCTAGAATAGATTATTCTGATGCATTTCGATTTGAAATGATGTGAAATAGAGTTTTCATGCAAGAACAGCGTATTCTGGTGCATTTCGATTCGAAATGATGTGGAATCGCATTTTTGACGCTAAAACGTAAGTATTTCGTAAAATCTAACATTTCAGCACACGTTTCGATTTGTTTGTACCAGACAAGTAATGTATGGTAGGAATCGATAAAATTTATGCTAAAATATGTTTTCCAGTACTATTAAACAAATATGATTTCAAACTGCAACATTCATCGAAACAGACGATTTTATGCTAGATCAGCATATTCTTATGCATTTGTATTCGAAATGATGTGAAATAGAGTTTTAATGCAAGAACAGCGTATTATGGTGCATTTCGATTCGAAATGATGTGGAATCGCATTTTTGACGCTAAAACGTAAGTATTTCGTAAAATCTCACATTTCAGCACACGTATGGATTTCTTTGTACTAAACAAGTAATGTATGGTAGGAACCGACAAAATTAATGCAAAAATATATGTTTTCCTGTACTATTCTACAAATTTGATTTGAAACTGCAAATTTCTTTGAAACCAGACGATTTTATGCTAGAACAGCGTATTCTGGTGCATTTCGATTTGAAATGATGTGAAATAGGGTTTTCATGCTAGAACAGCTTATTCTGATGTTTTTCGTTTCGAAATGATGTGAAACAGAGTTTTCATGCAGAACAGCTTATTCTGATACATTTCGATTCGAAATGATGTGTAATCGCATTTTTGACGCTAAAACGTAAGTATTTCGTAAAATCTCACATTTCAGCACACGTTTCGATTTCTTTGTACTAGACAAGTAATGTATGGTAGGAATCGACAAAATTTATGCAAAAATATATGTTTTCCAGTACTATTCTACAAATTTGATTTGAAACTGCAAATTTCTTTGAAACCAGACGATTTTATGCTAGTACAGCGTATTCTGGTGCATTTCGATTTGAAATGATGTGAAATAGAGTTTTCTTGCAGAACATCTTATTCTGATACATTTCGATTCGAAATGATGTGGAATCGCATTTTTGACGCTAAAACGTAAGTATTTCGTAAAATCTCACATTTCAGCACGCATTTCGATTTGTTTGTACTAGACAAGTAATGTTGGTAGGAATCGACAAAATTTATGCAAAAATATATGTTTTCCAGTACTATTCTACAAATTTGACTTCAAACAGCATCTTTCTTCGAAACCAGACGATTCTATGCTAGAATAGATTATTCTGATGCATTTCGATTTGAAATGATGTGAAATAGAGTTTTCATGCAAGAACAGCGTATTATGGTGCATTTCGATTCGAAATGATGTGGAATCGCATTTTTGACGCTAAAACGTAAGTATTTCGTAAAATCTCACATTTCAGCACACGTTTCGATTTCTTTGTACTAGACAAGTAATGTATGGTAGGAATCGACAAAATTTATGCAAAAATATATGTTTTCCAGTACTATTCTACAAATTTGATTTGAAACTGCAAATTTCTTTGAAACCAGACGATTTTATGCTAGTACAGCGTATTCTGGTGCATTTGTATTCGAAATGATGTGAAATAGAGTTTTCTTGCAGAACATCTTATTCTGATACATTCGATTCGAAATGATGTGGAATCGCATTTTTGACGCTAAAAGGTAAGTATTTCGTAAAATCTCACATTTCAGCACACATTTCGATTTGTTTGTTCTAGACAAGTACAGTATGGCAGGAGTCGACAAAATTTATGCAAAAATATATGTTTTCCTGTACTATTCTACAAATTTGACTTCAAACTGCATCTTTCTTCGAAACCAGACGATTCTATGCTAGAATAGATTATTCTGATGCATTTCGATTTGAAATGATGTGAAATAGAGTTTTCATGCAAGAACAGCGTATTCTGGTGCATTTCGATTCGAAATGATGTGGAATCGCATTTTTGACGCTAAAACGTAAGTATTTCGTAAAATCTAACATTTCAGCACACGTTTCGATTTCTTTGTACTAGACAAGTAATGTATGGTAGGAATCGACAAAATTTATGCAAAAATATATGTTTTCCAGTACTATTAAACAAATATGATTTCAAACTGCAACATTCATCGAAACAGACGATTTTATGCTAGATCAGCATATTCTTATGCATTTGTATTCGAAATGATGTGAAATAGAGTTTTCTTGCAAGAACAACTTATTCTGATACATTTCGATTCGAAATGATGTGGAATCTCATTTTTGACGCTAAAACGTAAGTATTTCGTAAAATCTCACATTTCAGCACACGTTTCGATTTGTTTGTACTAGACAAGTAATGTTTGGTAGGAATCGACAAAATTTATGCAAAAATATATGTTTTCCAGTACTATTCTACAAATTTGATTTGAAACTGCAAATTTCTTCGAAACCAGACGATTCTATGCTAGAACAGATTATTCCGATGCATTTCGATTTGAAATGATGTGAAATAGAGTTTTCTTGCAGAACATCTTATTCTGATACATTTCGATTCGAAATGATGTGGAATCGCATTTTTTTATGCTAAAACGTAAGTATTTCGTAGAATCTCACATTTGAGCACACGTTTCGATTTGTTTGTAGTAGACAAGTAATGTTTGTTAGGAACCGACAAAATTTATGCAAAAATATATGTTTTCCAGTACTATTCTACAAATTTGATTTGAAACTGCAAATTTCTTTGAAACCAGACGATTTTATGCTAGTACAGCATATTCTGGTGCATTTGTATTCGAAATGATGTGAAACAGAGTTTTCTTGCAGAACAGCTTATTCTGATACATTTCGATTCGAAATGATGTGGAATCGCATTTTTGACGCTAAAAGGTAAGTATTTCGTAAAATCTCACATTTCAGCACACATTTCGATTTGTTTGTTTTAGACAAGTACAGTTTGGCAGGAGTCGACAAAATTTATGCAAAAATATATGTTTTCCAGTACTATTCTACAAATTTGACTTCAAACTGCAACTTTCTTCGAAACCAGACGATTCTATGCTAGAATAGATTATTCTGATGCATTTCGATTTGAAATGATGTGAAATAGAGTTTTCATGCAAGAACAGCTTATTCTGGTGCATTTCGATTCGAAATGATGTGGAATCGCATTTTTGACGCTAAAACGTAAGTATTTCGTAAAATCTCACATTTCAGCACACGTTTCGATTTCTTTGTACTAGACAAGTAATGTTTGGTAGGAACCGACAAAATTTATGCAAAAATATATGTTTTCCAGTACTATTCTACAAATTTGATTTGAAACTGCAAATTTCTTTGAAACCAGACGATTTTATGCTAGAACAGCATATTCTGGTGCATTTCGATTTGAAATGATGTGAAATAGGGTTTTCATGCTAGAACAGCTTATTCTGATGTTTTTCGTTTCGAAATGATGTGAAACAGAGTTTTCATGCAGAACAGCTTATTCTGATACATTTCGATTCGAAATGATGTGTAATCGCATTTTTGACGCTAAAACGTAAGTATTTCGTAAAATCTCACATTTCAGCACACATTTCGATTTGTTTGTACTAGACAAGTACAGTTTGGCAGGAGTCGACAAAATTTATGCAAAAATATATGTTTTCCAGTACTATTCTACAAATTTGATTTGAAACTGCAAATTTCTTTGAAACCAGACGATTTTATGCTAGTACAGCGTATTCTGGTGCATTTCGATTTGAAATGATGTGAAATAGGGTTTTCATGCTAGAACAGCTTATTCTGATGTTTTTCGTTTCGAAATGATGTGAAACAGAGTTTTCATGCAGAACAGCTTATTCTGATACATTTCGATTCGAAATGATGTGTAATCGCATTTTTGACGCTAAAACGTAAGTATTTCGTAAAATCTCACATTTCAGCACACTTTTCGATTTGTTTGTTCTAGACAAGTACAGTATGGCAGGAGTCGACAAAATTTATGCAAAAATATATGTTTTCCTGTACTACTCTACAAATTTGACTTCAAACTGCATCTTTCTTCGAAACCAGACGATTCTATGCTAGAATAGATTATTCTGATGCATTTCGATTTGAAATGATGTGAAATAGAGTTTTCATGCAAGAACAGCGTATTCTGGTGCATTTCGATTCGAAATGATGTGGAATCGCATTTTTGACGCTAAAACGTAAGTATTTCGTAAAATCTAACATTTCAGCACACGTTTCGATTTGTTTGTACCAGACAAGTAATGTATGGTAGGAATCGACAAAATTTATGCAAAAATATATGTTTTCCAGTACTATTAAACAAATATGATTTCAAACTGCAACATTCATCGAAACAGACGATTTTATGCTAGATCAGCATATTCTTATGCATTTGTATTCGAAATGATGTGAAATAGAGTTTTAATGCAAGAACAGCGTATTATGGTGCATTTCGATTCGAAATGATGTGGAATCGCATTTTTGACGCTAAAACGTAAGTATTTCGTAAAATCTCACATTTCAGCACACGTATGGATTTCTTTGTACTAAACAAGTAATGTATGGTAGGAACCGACAAAATTAATGCAAAAATATATGTTTTCCTGTACTATTCTACAAATTTGATTTGAAACTGCAAATTTCTTTGAAACCAGACGATTTTATGCTAGAACAGCGTATTCTGGTGCATTTCGATTTGAAATGATGTGAAATAGGGTTTTCATGCTAGAACAGCTTATTCTGATGTTTTTCGTTTCGAAATGATGTGAAACAGAGTTTTCATGCAGAACAGCTTATTCTGATACATTTCGATTCGAAATGATGTGTAATCGCATTTTTGACGCTAAAACGTAAGTATTTCGTAAAATCTCACATTTCAGCACACGTTTCGATTTCTTTGTACTAGACAAGTAATGTATGGTAGGAATCGACAAAATTTATGCAAAAATATATGTTTTCCAGTACTATTCTACAAATTTGATTTGAAACTGCAAATTTCTTTGAAACCAGACGATTTTATGCTAGTACAGCGTATTCTGGTGCATTTCGATTTGAAATGATGTGAAATAGAGTTTTCATGCAGAACATCTTATTCTGATACATTTCGATTCGAAATGATGTGGAATCGCATTTTTGACGCTAAAACGTAAGTATTTCGTAAAATCTCACATTTCAGCACACGTATGGATTTCTTTGTACTAAACAAGTAATGTATGGTAGGAACCGACAAAATTAATGCAAAAATATATGTTTTCCAGTACTATTCTACAAATTTGACTTCAAACTGCAAATTTCTTTGAAACCAGACGATTTTATGCTAGAACAGCGTATTCTGGTGCATTTCGATTCGAAATGATGTGGAATCGCATTTTTGACGCTAAAACGTAAGTATTTCGTAAAATCTAACATTTCAGCACACGTTTCGATTTGTTTGTACTAGACAAGTAATGTATGGTAGGAATCGACAAAATTTATGCAAAAATATATGTTTTCCAGTACTATTAAACAAATATGATTTCAAAATGCAACATTCATCGAAACAGACGATTTTATGCTAGAACAGCATATTCTTATGCATTTGTATTCGAAATGATGTGAAATAGAGTTTTCATGCAGAACATCTTATTCTGATACATTTCGATTCGAAATGATGTGGAATCGCATTTTTGACGCTAAAACGTAAGTATTTCGTAAAATCTCACATTTCAGCACGCGTTTCGATTTGTTTGTACTAAACAAGTAATGTTTGGTAGGAATCGACAAAATTTATGCAAAAATATATGTTTTCCAGTACTATTCTACAAATTTGATTTGAAACTGCAAATTTCTTCGAAACCAGACGATTCTATGCTAGAACAGATTATTCTGATGCATTTCGATTTGAAATGATGTGAAATAGAGTTTTCTTGCAGAACATCTTATTCTGATACATTTCGATTCGAAATGATGTGGAATCGCATTTTTTGTTGCTAAAACGTAAGTATTTCGTAAAATCTCACATTTCAGCACACGTTTCGATTTGTTTGTTCTAGACAAGTAATGTTTGGTAGGAACCGACAAAATTTATGCAAAAATATATGTTTTCCTGTACTATTCTACAAATTTGATTTGAAACTGCAAATTTCTTTGAAACCAGACGATTTTATGCTAGAACAGCGTATTCTGGTGCATTTCGATTTGAAATGATGTGAAATAGGGTTTTCATGCTAGAACAGCTTATTCTGATGTTTTTCGTTTCGAAATGATGTGAAACAGAGTTTTCATGCAGAACAGCTTATTCTGATACATTTCGATTCGAAATGATGTGTAATCGCATTTTTGACGCTAAAACGTAAGTATTTCGTAAAATCTCACATTTCAGCACACATTTCGATTTGTTTGTTCTAGACAAGTACAGTTTGGCAGGAGTCGACAAAATTTATGCAAAAATATATGTTTTCCAGTACTATTCTACAAATTTG
>NW_028256509.1:0-28004 GCF_048593485.1 Apis florea
TTCGAATTTGTAAGAATAAGAAGATTCCTACTGGAAAATGTAAATTTTTGCATAATATTCGCCATTTCCTATCATTCTGTAACTGTCCTGCACAAACGATTGGTATCCTGTGTTGAAATGTCAGTTTCTGCGAAAATTTCACGTTTAGGTATTAAAAATCGGATTTCAAATCATTTCAAATCGAAAAGTACCAGATTTGTTGTTCTGGCATGAAAACTCCACTTCAAATGATTTCGAATCGAAAAGCAACAGAATACGCTGTTCTAGCATGAAATCGGTTGATTCGAAGAATGTTGCAGTTTGAAATTAAATTTGTAGAAATTTGAAGTTTGCAACAGGAAAATGTAAATTTTTGCATAATATTCGACGTTTCCAATCATTCTGTAACTGTCCTGCACAAACGATTGGAATCCTGTGTTGAAATGTCAGTTTCTGCGATATTTTCACGTTTTGGCATTAAAAATAGGATTTCACATCATTTCGAATCGAAAAGCAACAGAATACGCTTTTCTAGCATGAAATTGGTTGGTTCGAAAAATGTTGCAGTTTGAAATCAAATTTGTAGAAATTTGAAGTTTGCTACAGGAAAATGTAAATTTTTGCATTATATTCGACGTTTCCTATCATACTGTAATTGTCTTGCACAAACGATCGGAATCCTGTGTTGAAATTTCAGTATCAGCAAAATTTTCTCGTTTTGGCATTAAAAATAGGATTTCACATCATTTCGAATCGAAAAGCATCAGAATACGCTTTTCTAGCATGAATTCGGTTGGTTCGAAGAATGTTGCAGTTAGAATTCAAATTTGTAGAAATAAGAAGATTCCTACTGGAAAATGTAAATTTTTGCATAATATTCGACGTTTCCTATCATTCTGTAACTGTCCTGCACAAACGATTGGAATCCTGTGTTGAAATGTCAGTTTCTGCGAAATTTTCACGTTTTGGCATTAAAAATAGGATTTCAAATCATTTCAAATCGAAAAGTACCAGATTTGTTGTTCTGGCATGAAAACTCCACTTCAAATGATTTCGAATAGAAAAGCAACAGAATACGCTGTTCTAGCATGAAATCGGTTGTTTCGAAGAATGTTGCAGTTTGAAATTAAATTTGTAGAAATTTGAAGTTTGCTACAGGAAAATGTAAATTTTTGCATAATATTCGACGTTTCCAATCATTCTGTAACTGTCCTGCACAAACGATTGGAATCCTGTGTTGAAATGTCAGTTTCTGCGAAATTTTCACGTTTTGGCATTAAAAATAGGATTTCACATCATTTCGAATCGAAAAGCAACAGAATACGCTTTTCTAGCATGAAATCGGTTGGTTCGAAGAATGTTGCAGTTTGAAATCAAATTTGTAGAAATTTGAAGTTTGCTACAGGAAAATGTAAATTTTTGCATTATATTCGACGTTTCCTATCATACTGTAACTGTCTTGCACAAACGATCGGAATCCTGTGTTGAAATGTCAGTATCAGCGAAATTTTCACGTTTTGGCATTAAAAATAGGATTTCACATCATTTCGAATCGAAAAGCATCAGAATACGCTTTTCTAGCATGAATTCGGTTGGTTCGAAGAATGTTGCAGTTAGAATTCAAATTTGTAGAAATAAGAAGATTCCTACTGGAAAATGTAAATTTTTGCATAATATTCGACGTTTCCTATCATTCTGTAACTGTCCTGCACAAACGATTGGTATCCTGTGTTGAAATGTCAGTTTCTGCGAAATTTTCACGTTTAGGTATTAAAAATCGGATTTCAAATCATTTCAAATCGAAAAGTACCAGATTTGTTGTTCTGGCATGAAAACTCCACTTCAAATGATTTCGAATAGAAAAGCAACAGAATACGCTGTTCTAGCATGAAATCGGTTGATTCGAAGAATGTTGCAGTTTGAAATTAAATTTGTAGAAATTTGAAGTCTGCAACAGGAAAATGTAAATTTTTGCATAATATTCGACGTTTCCTATCATTCTGTAACTGTCCTGCACAAACGATTGGAATCCTGTGCTGAAATGTCAGTTTCTGCGATATTTTCACGTTTTGGCATTAAAAATAGGATTTCACATCATTTCGAATCGAAAAGCAACAGAATACGCTTTTCTAGCATGAAATTGGTTGGTTCGAATAATGTTGCAGTTTGGATTCGAATGTGTAAAAATAAGAAGATTCCTACTGGAAAATGTAAATTTTTGCATAATATTCGCCATTTCCTATCATTCTGTAACTGTCCTGCACAAACGATTGGTATCCTGTGTTGAAATGTCAGTTTCTGCGAAAATTTCACGTTTAGGTATTAAAAATCGGATTTCAAATCATTTCAAATCGAAAAGTACCAGATTTGTTGTTCTGGCATGAAAACTCCACTTCAAATGATTTCGAATAGAAAAGCAACAGAATACGCTGTTCTAGCATGAAATCGGTTGATTCGAAGAATGTTGCAGTTTGAAATTAAATTTGTAGAAATTTGAAGTTTGCAACAGGAAAATGTAAATTTTTGCATAATATTCGACGTTTCCAATCATTCTGTAACTGTCCTGCACAAACGATTGGAATCCTGTGTTGAAATGTCAGATTCTGCGATATTTTCACGTTTTGGCATTAAAAATAGGATTTCACATCATTTCGAATCGAAAAGCAACAGAATACGCTTTTCTAGCATGAAATCGGTTGGTTCGAAGAATGTTGCAGTTTGAAATCAAATTTGTAGAAATTTGAAGTTTGCTACAGGAAAATGTAAATTTTTTCATTATATTCGACGTTTCCTATCATACTGTAATTGTCTTGCACAAACGATTGGAATCCTGTGTTGAAATGTCAGTTTCTGCGATATTTTCTCGTTTTGGCATTAAAAATAGGATTTCACATCATTTCGAATCGAAAAGCATCAGAATACGCTTTTCTAGCATGAATTCGGTTGGTTCGAAGAATGTTGCAGTTAGAATTCAAATTTGTAGAAATAAGAAGATTCCTACTGGAAAATGTAAATTTTTGCATAATATTCGCCATTTCCTATCATTCTGTAACTGTCCTGCACAAACGATTGGTATCCTGTGTTGAAATGTCAGTTTCTGCGAAATTTTCACGTTTAGGTATTAAAAATCGGATTTCAAATCATTTCAAATCGAAAAGTACCAGATTTGTTGTTCTGGCATGAAAACTCCACTTCAAATGATTTCGAATAGAAAAGCAACAGAATACGCTGTTCTAGCATGAAATCGGTTGATTCGAAGAATGTTGCAGTTTGAAATTAAATTTGTAGAAATTTGAAGTTTGCAACAGGAAAATGTAAATTTTTGCATAATATTCGACGTTTCCAATCATTCTGTAACTGTCCTGCACAAACGATTGGAATCCTGTGTTGAAATGTCAGTTTCTGCGATATTTTCACGTTTTGGGATTAAAAATAGGATTTCACATCATTTCGAATCGAAAAGCAACAGAATACGCTTTTCTAGCATGAAATTGGTTGGTTCGAATAATGTTGCAGTTTGGATTCGAATTTGTAAAAATAAGAAGATTCCTACTGGAAAATGTAAATTTTTGCATAATATTCGACGTTTCCTATCATTCTGTAGCTGTCCTGCACAAACGATTGGTATCCTGTGTTGAAATGTCAGTTTCTGCGAAATTTTCACGTTTAGGTATTAAAAATCGGATTTCAAATCATTTCAAATCGAAAAGTACCAGATTTGTTGTTCTGGCATGAAAACTCCACTTCAAATGATTTCGAATAGAAAAGCAACAGAATACGCTGTTCTAGCATGAAATCGGTTGGTTCGAAGAATGTTGCAGTTTGAAATCAAATTTGTAGAAATTTGAAGTTTGCTACAGGAAAATGTAAATTTTTGCATAATATTCGACGTTTCCTATCATTCTGTAACTGTCCTGCACAAACGATTGGAATCCTGTGTTGAAATGTCAGTTTCTGCGAAATTTTCACGTTTTGGCATTAAAAATAGGATTTCAAATCATTTCGAATCGAAAAGTACCAGATTTGTTGCACTAGCATGAAAACTCCATTTCACATCATTTGGAAAATTTCATTTCAAACTGCAACTTTCATCGAAACCAGACAATTAAATGTTAGAACAGGGTATTTTGTTGCATTTCGGTTAGAAATGGTTTGAAATAGTGTTTTCATGCAAGAACAGCTTATTATGGTACTTTTCAATTCGAAATGATGTAGAATGGCATTTTTCTTACTTAAACGTAAGTATTTCGTAAAAACTGTCCTTTCAACACACGTTTCGATTTGTTTGTATCAGACAAGTACAGTTTGGTAGGAGTCGACATAATTTATGCAAAAATATATGTTTTCCAGTACTATTAAACAAATATGATTTCAAACTGCAACATTCATCGAAACAGACGATTTTATGCTAGATCAGCTTATTCTGATGCATTTCTATTCGAAATGTTGTGAAATAGGGTTTTCATGCTAGAACAGCTTATTCTGATGTTTTTCGTTTCGAAATGATGTGAAACAGAGTTTTCATGCAGAACAGCTTATTCTGATACATTTCGATTCGAAATGATGTGTAATCGCATTTTTGACGCTAAAACGTATTTCGTAAAATCTAACATTTCAGCACACGTTTCGATTTCTTTGTACTAGACAAGTAACGTATGGTAGGAATCGACAAAATTTATGCAAAAATATATGTTTTCCAGTACTATTAAACAAATATGATTTCAAACTGCAACATTCATCGAAACAGACGATTTTATGCTAGATCAGCATATTCTTATGCATTTGTATTCGAAATGATGTGAAACAGAGTTTTCATGCAAGAACAGCGTATTATGGTGCATTTCGATTCGAAATGATGTGGAATAGAATTTTTGTTGCAAAAACGTAAATATTTCGTAAAATCTCACATTTCAGCACACGTTTCGATTTCTTTGTACTAGGCAAGTAATGTATGGTAGGAATCGACAAAATTTATACAAAAATATATGTTTTCCAGTACTATTCTACAAATTTGATTTGAACTGCATCTTTCTTCGAAACCAGACGATTCTATGCTAGAATAGATTATTCTGATGCATTTCGATTTGAAATGATGTGAAATAGAGTTTTCATGCAAGAACAGCGTATTCTGGTGCATTTCGATTCGAAATGATGTGGAATCGCATTTTTGACGCTAAAACGTAAGTATTTCGTAAAATCTAACATTTCAGCACACGTTTCGATTTGTTTGTACCAGACAAGTAATGTATGGTAGGAATCGACAAAATTTATGCAAAAATATATGTTTTCCAGTACTATTAAACAAATATGATTTCAAACTGCAACATTCATCGAAACAGACGATTTTATGCTAGATCAGCATATTCTTATGCATTTGTATTCGAAATGATGTGAAACAGAGTTTTCATGCAAGAACAGCGTATTATGGTGCATTTCGATTCGAAATGATGTGGAATAGCATTTTTGTTGCAAAAACGTAAATATTTCGTAAAATCTCACATTTCAGCACACGTTTCGATTTCTTTGTACTAGGCAAGTAATGTATGGTAGGAATCGACAAAATTTATACAAAAATATATGTTTTCCAGTACTATTTTACAAATTTGATTTGAAACTGCAACATTCATCGAAACAGACGATTTTATGCTAGAACAGCTTATTCTGAAGCATTTCGACTCGAAACTATGTGAAATAGAGTTTTAATGGAAGAACAGCTTATTCTGATGCATTTCGATTCGAAATGATGTGAAATAGAGTTTTAATGCAAGAACAACTTATTCTGATGCATTTCGATTCGAAATGATGTGGAATCGAATTTTTGTTGCAAAAACGTAAATATTTCGTCAAATCTCACATTTCAGCACACGTTTCGATTTCTTTGTACTAGACAAGTAATGTATGGTAGGAATCGACAAAATTTATGCAAAAATATATGTTTTTCAGTACTATTCTACAAATTTGATTTGAAACTGCAAATTTCTTTGAAACCAGACGATTTTATGCTAGTACAGCGTATTCTGGTGCATTTCGATTTGAAATGATGTGAAATAGGGTTTTCATGCTAGAACAGCTTATTCTGATGTTTTTCGTTTCGAAATGATGTGAAACAGAGTTTTCATGCAGAACAGCTTATTCTGATACATTTCGATTCGAAATGATGTGTAATCGCATTTTTGACGCTAAAACGTAAGTATTTCGTAAAATCTCACATTTCAGCACACGTTTCGATTTGTTTGTACTAGACAAGTAATGTTTGGTAGGAATCGACAAAATTTATGCAAAAATATATGTTTTCCAGTACTATTCTACAAATTTGACTTCAAACTGCAACTTTCTTCGAAACCAGACGATTCTATGCTAGAATAGATTATTCTGATGCATTTCGATTCGAAATGATGTGAAATAGAGTTTTCATGCAAGAACAGCTTATTCTGGTGCATTTCGATTCGAAATGATGTGGAATCGCATTTTTGACGCTAAAACGTAAGTATTTCGTAAAATCTCACATTTCAGCACACGTTTCGATTTGTTTGTACTAGACAAGTAATGTTTGGTAGGAATCGACAAAATTTATGCAAAAATATATGTTTTCCAGTACTATTCTACAAATTTGACTTCAAACTGCATCTTTCTTCGAAACCAAACCATTCTATGTTAGAATAGATTATTCTGATGCATTTCGATTTGAAATGATGTGAAATAGAGTTTTCATGCAAGAACAGCGTATTCTGGTGCATTTCGATTCGAAATGATGTGGAATCGCATTTTTGACGCTAAAACGTAAGTATTTCGTAAAATCTAACATTTCAGCACACGTTTCGATTTGTTTGTACCAGACAAGTAATGTTTGGTAGGAATCGACAAAATTTATGCAAAAATATATGTTTTCCAGTACTACTAAACAAATATGATTTCAAACTGCAACATTCATCGAAACAGACGATTTTATGCTAGAACAGCTTATTCTGAAGCATTTCGACTCGAAACTATGTGAAATAGAGTTTTAATGCAAGAACAGCTTATTCTGATGCATTTCGATTCGAAATGATGTGAAATAGAGTTTTAATGCAAGAACAACTTATTCTGATGCATTTCGATTCGAAATGATGTGGAATCGAATTTTTGTTGCAAAAACGTAAATATTTCGTCAAATCTCACATTTCAGCACACGTTTCGATTTCTTTGTACTAGACAAGTAATGTATGGTAGGAATCGACAAAATTTATGCAAAAATATATGTTTTCCAGTACTATTCTACAAATTTGATTTGAAACTGCAAATTTCTTTGAAACCTGACGATTTTATGCTAGTACAGCGTATTCTGGTGCATTTCGATTTGAAATGATGTGAAATAGGGTTTTCATGCTAGAACAGCTTATTCTGATGTTTTTCGTTTCGAAATGATGTGAAACAGAGTTTTCATGCAGAACAGCTTATTCTGATACATTTCGATTCGAAATGATGTGTAATCGCATTTTTGACGCTAAAACGTAAGTATTTCGTAAAATCTCACATTTCAGCACACGTTTCGATTTGTTTGTACTAGACAAGTACAGTTTGGCAGGAGTCGACAAAATTTATGCAAAAATATATGTTTTCCTGTACTATTCTACAAATTTGACTTCAAACTGCATCTTTCTTCGAAACCAGACGATTCTATGCTAGAATAGATTATTCTGATGCATTTCGATTTGAAATGATGTGAAATAGAGTTTTCATGCAAGAACAGCGTATTATGGTGCATTTCGATTCGAAATGATGTGGAATCGCATTTTTGACGCTAAAACGTAAGTATTTCGTAAAATCTAACATTTCAGCACACGTTTCGATTTCTTTGTACTAGACAAGTAATGTATGGTAGGAATCGACAAAATTTATGCAAAAATATATGTTTTCCAGTACTATTAAACAAATATGATTTCAAACTGCAACATTCATCGAAACAGACGATTTTATGCTAGATCAGCATATTCTTATGCATTTGTATTCGAAATGATGTGAAATAGAGTTTTCTTGCAAGAACAGCTTATTCTGATACATTTCGATTCGAAATGATGTGGAATCGCATTTTTGACGCTAAAACGTAAGTATTTCGTAGAATCTCACATTTGAGCACACGTTTCGATTTGTTTGTACTAGACAAGTAATGTTTGGTAGGAATCGACAAAATTTATGCAAAAATATATGTTTTCCTGTACTATTCTACAAATTTGACTTCAAACTGCAAATTTCTTTGAAACCAGACGATTTTATGCTAGTACAGCGTATTCTGGTGCATTTCGATTTGAAATGATGTGAAATAGGGTTTTCATGCTAGAACAGCTTATTCTGATGTTTTTCGTTTCGAAATGATGTGAAACAGAGTTTTCATGCAGAACAGCTTATTCTGATACATTTCGATTCGAAATGATGTGGAATCGCATTTTCGACGCTAAAACGTAAGTATTTCGTAAAATCTCACATTTCAGCACACGTTTCGATTTCTTTGTACTAAACAAGTAATGTATGGTAGGAATCGACAAAATTTATGCAAAAATATATGTTTTCCAGTACTATTAAACAAATATGATTTCAAACTGCAACATTCATCGAAACAGACGATTTTATGCTAGATCAGCATATTCTTATGCATTTGTATTCGAAATGATGTGAAATAGAGTTTTCATGCAAGAACAGCGTATTCTGGTGCATTTCGATTCGAAATGATGTGGAATCTCATTTTTGTTGCTAAAACGTAAATATTTCGTAAAATCTCACATTTCAGCACACGTTTCGATTTCTTTGTACTAGACAAGTAATGTATGGTAGGAATCGACAAAATTTATACAAAAATATATGTTTTCCAGTACTATTCTACAAATTTGATTTCAAACTGCAACTTTCTTCGAAACCAGACGATTCTATGCTAGAATAGCTTATTCTGATGCATTTCGATTCGAAATGATGTGAAATAGAGTTTTAATGCAAGAACAACTTATTCTGGTGCATTTCGATTCGAAATGATGTGAAATAGGGTTTTCATGCTAGAACAGCTTATTCTGATGTTTTTCGTTTCGAAATGATGTGAAACAGAGTTTTCATGCAGAACAGCTTATTCTGATACATTTCGATTCGAAATGATGTGTAATCGCATTTTTGACGCTAAAACGTAAGTATTTCGTAAAATCTCACATTTCAGCACACTTTTCGATTTGTTTGTTCTAGACAAGTACAGTTTGGCAGGACTCGACAAAATTTATGCAAAAATATATGTTTTCCTGTACTATTCTACAAATTTGACTTCAAACTGCAACTTTCTTCGAAACCAGACGATTCTATGCTAGAATAGGTTATTCTGATGCATTTCGATTTGAAATGATGTGAAACAGAGTTTTCATGCAAGAACAGCGTATTCTGGTGCATTTCGATTCGAAATGATGTGGAATCGCATTTTTGACGCAAAAACGTAAATATTTCGTAAAATCTCACATTTCAGCACACGTTTCGATTTCTTTGTACTAGACAAGTAATGTATGGTAGGAATCGACAAAATTTATGCAAAAATATATGTTTTCCAGTACTATTCTACAAATTTGACTTCAAACTGCAACTTTCTTCGAAACCAGACGATTCTATGCTAGAATAGATTATTCTGATGCATTTCGATTTGAAATGATGTGAAATAGAGTTTTCATGCAAGAACAGCGTATTATGGTGCATTTCGATTCGAAATGATGTGGAATCGCATTTTTAACGCTAAAACGTAAGTATTTCGTAAAATCTCACATTTCAGCACACATTTCGATTTGTTTGTTTTAGACAAGTACAGTTTGGCAGGAGTCGAAAAAATTTATGCAAAAATATATGTTTTCCTGTACTATTCTACAAATTTGACTTCAAACTGCATCTTTCTTCGAAACCAGACGATTCTATGCTAGAATAGATTATTCTGATGCATTTCGATTTGAAATGATGTGAAATAGAGTTTTCATGCAAGAACAGCGTATTATGGTGCATTTCGATTCGAAATGATGTGGAATCGCATTTTTGACGCTAAAACGTAAGTATTTCGTAAAATCTAACATTTCAGCACACGTTTCGATTTCTTTGTACTAGACAAGTAATGTATGGTAGGAATCGATAAAATTTATGCAAAAATATATGTTTTCCAGTACTATTAAACAAATATGATTTCAAACTGCAACATTCATCGAAACAGACGATTTTATGCTAGATCAGCATATTCTTATGCATTTGTATTCGAAATGATGTGAAATAGAGTTTTCTTGCAGAACACCTTATTCTGATACATTTCGATTCGAAATGATGTGGAATCGCATTTTTTTTTGCTAAAACGTAAGTATTTCGTAGAATCTCACATTTCAGCACACGTTTCGATTTGTTTGTACTAGACAAGTAATGTTTGGTAGGAATCGACAAAATTTATGCAAAAATATATGTTTTCCTGTACTATTCTACAAATTTGACTTCAAACTGCAAATTTCTTTGAAACCAGACGATTTTATGCTAGTACAGCGTATTCTGGTGCATTTCGATTTGAAATGATGTGAAATAGGGTTTTCATGCTAGAACAGCTTATTCTGATGCTTTTCGATTCGAAATGATGTGGAATCGCATTTTTGACGCTAAAACGTAAGTATTTCGTAAAATCTCACATTTCAGCACACTTTTCGATTTGTTTGTTTTAGACAAGTACAGTTTGGCAGGAGTCGACAAAATTTATGCAAAAATATATGTTTTCCTGTACTATTCTACAAATTTGACTTCAAACTGCATCTTTCTTCGAAACCAGACGATTCTATGCTAGAATAGATTATTCTGATGCATTTCGATTTGAAATGATGTGAAACAGAGTTTTCATGCAAGAACAGCGTATTATGGTGCATTTCGATTCGAAATGATGTGGAATCGCATTTTTGACGCAAAAACGTAAGTATTTCGTAAAATCTTACATTTCAGCACACGTTTCGATTTCTTTGTACTAGACAAGTAATGTATGGTAGGAATCGACAAAATTTATGCAAAAATATATGTTTTCCAGTACTATTCTACAAATTTGATTTGAAACTGCAAATTTCTTTGAAACCAGACGTTTTTATGCTAGAACAGCTTATTCTGAAGCATTTCGACTCGAAACTATGTGAAATAGAGTTTTAATGGAAGAACAGCTTATTCTGATGCATTTCGATTCGAAATGATGTGAAATAGAGTTTTAATGCAAGAACAACTTATTCTGATGCATTTCGATTCGAAATGATGTGGAATCGCATTTTTGACGCTAAAACGTAAGTATTTCGTAAAATCTCACATTTCAGCACACTTTTCGATTTGTTTGTTCTAGACAAGTACAGTTTGGCAGGAGTCGACAAAATTTATGCAAAAATATATGTTTTCCTGTACTATTCTACAAATTTGACTTCAAACTGCATCTTTCTTCGAAACCAGACGATTCTATGCTAGAATAGGTTATTCTGATGCATTTCGATTTGAAATGATGTGAAACAGAGTTTTCATGCAAGAACAGCGTATTATGGTGCATTTCGATTCGAAATGATGTGAAATAGGGTTTTCATGCTAGAACAGCTTATTCTGATGTTTTTCGTTTCGAAATGATGTGAAACAGAGTTTTCAGGCAGAACAGCTTATTCTGATGCATTTCGATTCGAAATGATGTGGAATCGCATTTTTGACGTAAAAACGTAAGTATTTCGTAAAATCTTACATTTCAGCACACGTTTCGATTTCTTTGTACTAGACAAGTAATGTATGGTAGGAATCGACAAAATTTATGCAAAAATATATGTTTTCCAGTACTATTCTACAAATTTGATTTGAAACTGCAAATTTCTTTGAAACCAGACGATTTTATGCTAGTACAGCGTATTCTGGTGCATTTCGATTTGAAATGATGTGAAATAGGGTTTTCATGCTAGAACAGCTTATTCTGATGTTTTTCGTTTCGAAATGATGTGAAACAGAGTTTTCATGCAAGAACAACTTATTCTGATACATTTCGATTCGAAATGATGTGGAATCGCATTTTTGACGCTAAAACGTAAGTATTTCGTAAAATCTCACATTTCAGCACACGTTTCGATTTGTTTGTACTAGACAAGTAATGTTTGGTAGGAATCGACAAAATTTATGCAAAAATATATGTTTTCCAGTACTATTAAACAAATATGATTTCAAACTGCAACATTCATCGAAACAGACGATTTTATGCTAGAACAGCTTATTCTGAAGCATTTCGACTCGAAACTATGTGAAATAGAGTTTTAATGCAAGAACAGCTTATTCTGATGCATTTCGATTCGAAATGATGTGAAATAGAGTTTTAATGCAAGAACAACTTATTCTGATGCATTTCGATTCGAAATGATGTGGAATCGAATTTTTGTTGCAAAAACGTAAATATTTCGTAAAATCTCACATTTCAGCACACGTTTCGATTTCTTTGTACTAGACAAGTAATGTATGGTAGGAATCGACAAAATTTATGCAAAAATATATGTTTTCCAGTACTATTCTACAAATTTGATTTGAAACTGCAAATTTCTTTGAAACCAGACGATTTTATGCTAGTACAGCGTATTCTGGTGCATTTCGATTTGAAATGATGTGAAATAGGGTTTTCATGCTAGAACAGCTTATTCTGATGTTTTTCGTTTCGAAATGATGTGAAACAGAGTTTTCATGCAGAACAGCTTATTCTGATACATTTCGATTCGAAATGATGTGTAATCGCATTTTTGACGCTAAAACGTAAGTATTTCGTAAAATCTCACATTTCAGCACACGTTTCGATTTCTTTGTACTAGACAAGTAATGTATGGTAGGAATCGACAAAATTTATGCAAAAATATATGTTTTCCTGTACTATTCTACAAATTTGACTTCAAACTGCATCTTTCTTCGAAACCAGACGATTCTATGCTAGAATAGATTATTCTGATGCATTTCGATTTGAAATGATGTGAAACAGAGTTTTCATGCAAGAACAGCGTATTATGGTGCATTTCGATTCGAAATGATGTGGAATCGCATTTTTGACGCTAAAACGTAAGTATTTCGTAAAATCTCACATTTCAGCACACGTTTCGATTTCTTTGTACTAGACAAGTAATGTATGGTAGGAATCGACAAAATTTATGCAAAAATATATGTTTTCCAGTACTATTCTACAAATTTGATTTCAAACTGCAAATTTCTTTGAAACCAGACGATTTTATGCTAGAACAGCGTATTCTGGTGCATTTCGATTTGAAATGATGTGAAATAGGGTTTTCATGCTAGAACAGCTTATTCTGATGTTTTTCGATTCGAAATGATGTGAAACAGAGTTTTCATGCAAGAACAACTTATTCTGATGCATTTCGATTCGAAATGATGTGGAATCGCATTTTTGACGCTAAAACGTAAGTATTTCGTAAAATCTCACATTTCAGCACACGTTTCGATTTGTTTGTACTAGACAAGTAATGTTTGGTAGGAATCGACAAAATTTATGCAAAAATATATGTTTTCCAGTACTATTAAACAAATATGATTTCAAACTGCAACATTCATCGAAACAGACGATTTTATGCTAGAACAGCTTATTCTGAAGCATTTCGACTCGAAACTATGTGAATTAGAGATTTAATGCAAGAACAGCTTATCCTGATGCATTTCGATTCGAAACTATGTGAAATAGAGTTTTAATGCAAGAACAACTTATTCTGATGCATTTCGATTCGAAATGATGTGGAATCGAATTTTTGTTGCAAAAACGTAAATATTTCGTAAAATCTCACATTTCAGCACACGTTTCGATTTCTTTGTACTAGACAAGTAATGTATGGTAGGAATCGACAAAATTTATGCAAAAATATATGTTTTCCAGTACTATTCTACAAATTTGATTTGAAACTGCAAATTTCTTTGAAACCAGACGATTTTATGCTAGAACAGCGTATTCTGGTGCATTTCGATTTGAAATGATGTGAAATAGGGTTTTCATGCTAGAACAGCTTATTCTGATGTTTTTCGTTTCGAAATGATGTGAAACAGAGTTTTCATGCAGAACAGCTTATTCTGATACATTTCGATTCGAAATGATGTGTAATCGCATTTTTGACGCTAAAACGTAAGTATTTCGTAAAATCTCACATTTCAGCACACTTTTCGATTTGTTTGTTTTAGACAAGTACAGTTTGGCAGGAGTCGACAAAATTTATGCAAAAATATATGTTTTCCTGTACTATTCTACAAATTTGACTTCAAACTGCATCTTTCTTCGAAACCAGACGATTCTATGCTAGAATAGATTATTCTGATGCATTTCGATTTGAAATGATGTGAAATAGAGTTTTCATGCAAGAACAGCGTATTATGGTGCATTTCGATTCGAAATGATGTGGAATCGCATTTTTGACGCTAAAACGTAAGTATTTCGTAAAATCTCACATTTCAGCACACGTTTCGATTTCTTTGTACTAGACAAGTAATGTATGGTAGGAATCGACAAAATTTATGCAAAAATATATGTTTTCCAGTACTATTCTACAAATTTGATTTGAAACTGCAAATTTCTTTGAAACCAGACGATTTTATGCTAGAACAGCGTATTCTGGTGCATTTCGATTTGAAATGATGTGAAATAGGGTTTTCATGCTAGAACAGCTTATTCTGATGTTTTTCGTTTCGAAATGATGTGAAACAGAGTTTTCATGCAGAACAGCTTATTCTGATACATTTCGATTCGAAATGATGTGTAATCGCATTTTTGACGCTAAAACGTAAGTATTTCGTAAAATCTCACATTTCAGCACACTTTTCGATTTGTTTGTATTAGACAAGTACAGTTTGGCAGGAGTCGACAAAATTTATGCAAAAATATATGTTTTCCTGTACTATTCTACAAATTTGACTTCAAACTGCATCTTTCTTCGAAACCAGACGATTCTATGCTAGAATAGATTATTCTGATGCATTTCGATTTGAAATGATGTGAAATAGAGTTTTCATGCAAGAACAGCGTATTCTGGTGCATTTCGATTCGAAATGATGTGGAATCGCATTTTTGACGCTAAAACGTAAGTATTTCGTAAAATCTAACATTTCAGCACACGTTTCGATTTGTTTGTACTAGACAAGTAATGTATGGTAGGAATCGACAAAATTTATGCAAAAATATATGTTTTCCAGTACTATTAAACAAATATGATTTCAAACTGCAACATTCATCGAAACAGACGATTTTATGCTAGAACAGCTTATTCTGAAGCATTTCGACTCGAAACTATGTGAAATAGAGTTTTAATGCAAGAACAGCTTATTCTGATGCATTTCGATTCGAAATGATGTGAAATAGAGTTTTAATGCAAGAACAACTTATTCTGATGCATTTCGATTCGAAATGATGTGGAATCGAATTTTTGTTGCAAAAACGTAAATATTTCGTCAAATCTCACATTTCAGCACACGTTTCGATTTCTTTGTACTAGACAAGTAATGTATGGTAGGAATCGACAAAATTTATGCAAAAATATATGTTTTCCAGTACTATTCTACAAATTTGATTTGAAACTGCAAATTTCTTTGAAACCAGACGATTTTATGCTAGTACAGCGTATTCTGGTGCATTTCGATTTGAAATGATGTGAAATAGGGTTTTCATGCTAGAACAGCTTATTCTGATGTTTTTCGTTTCGAAATGATGTGAAACAGAGTTTTCATGCAGAACAGCTTATTCTGATACATTTCGATTCGAAATGATGTGTAATCGCATTTTTGACGCTAAAACGTAAGTATTTCGTAAAATCTCACATTTCAGCACACTTTTCGATTTGTTTGTTTTAGACAAGTACAGTTTGGCAGGAGTCGACAAAATTTATGCAAAAATATATGTTTTCCTGTACTATTCTACAAATTTGACTTCAAACTGCATCTTTCTTCGAAACCAGACGATTCTATGCTAGAATAGATTATTCTGATGCATTTCGATTTGAAATGATGTGAAATAGAGTTTTCATGCAAGAACAGCGTATTATGGTGCATTTCGATTCGAAATGATGTGGAATCGCATTTTTGACGCTAAAACGTAAGTATTTCGTAAAATCTAACATTTCAGCACACGTTTCGATTTCTTTGTACTAGACAAGTAATGTATGGTAGGAATCGACAAAATTTATGCAAAAATATATGTTTTCCAGTACTATTATACAAATTTGATTTCAAACTGCAAATTTCTTCGAAACCAGACGATTTTATGCTAGAACAGCTTATTCTGAAGCATTTCGACTCGAAACTATGTGAAATAGAGTTTTAATGGAAGAACAGCTTATTCTGATGCATTTCGATTCGAAATGATGTGAAACAGAGTTTTCATGCAGAACAGCTTATTCTGATACATTTCGATTCGAAATGATGTGGAATCGCATTTTTGACGCAAAAACGTAAGTATTTCGTAAAATCTCACATTTCAGCACACGTTTCGATTTGTTTGTACTAGACAAGTAAAGTATGGTAGGAATCGACAAAATTTATGCAAAAATATATGTTTTCCAGTACTATTCTACAAATTTGACTTCAAACTGCAACTTTCTTCGAAACCAGACGATTCTATGCTAGAACAGGTTATTCTGATGCATTTCGATTTGAAATGATGTGAAACAGAGTTTTCATGCAAGAACAGCGTATTCTGGTGCATTTCGATTCGAAATGATGTGAAATAGGGTTTTCATGCTAGAACAGCTTATTCTGATGTTTTTCGTTTCGAAATGATGTGAAACAGAGTTTTCATGCAGAACAGCTTATTCTGATACATTTCGATTCGAAATGATGTGTAATCGCATTTTTGACGCTAAAACGTAAGTATTTCGTAAAATCTCACATTTCAGCACACTTTTCGATTTGTTTGTTTTAGACAAGTACAGTTTGGCAGGAGTCGACAAAATTTATGCAAAAATATATGTTTTCCTGTACTATTCTACAAATTTGACTTCAAACTGCATCTTTCTTCGAAACCAGACGATTCTATGCTAGAATAGATTATTCTGATGCATTTCGATTTGAAATGATGTGAAACAGAGTTTTCATGCAAGAACAGCGTATTATGGTGCATTTCGATTCGAAATGATGTGGAATCGCATTTTTGACGCTAAAACGTAAGTATTTCGTAAAATCTCACATTTCAGCACACGTTTCGATTTCTTTGTACTAGACAAGTAATGTATGGTAGGAATCGACAAAATTTATGCAAAAATATATGTTTTCCAGTACTATTCTACAAATTTGATTTGAAACTGCAAATTTCTTTGAAACCAGACGTTTTTATGCTAGTACAGCGTATTCTGGTGCATTTCGATTTGAAATGATGTGAAATAGGGTTTTCATGCTAGAACAGCTTATTCTGATGTTTTTCGTTTCGAAATGATGTGAAACAGAGTTTTCATGCAAGAACAACTTATTCTGATGCATTTCGATTCGAAATGATGTGGAATCGCATTTTTGACGCTAAAACGTAAGTATTTCGTAAAATCTCACATTTCAGCACACGTTTCGATTTGTTTGTACTAGACAAGTAATGTTTGGTAGGAATCGACAAAATTTATGCAAAAATATATGTTTTCCAGTACTATTAAACAAATATGATTTCAAACTGCAACATTCATCGAAACAGACGATTTTATGCTAGAACAGCTTATTCTGAAGCATTTCGACTCGAAACTATGTGAAATAGAGTTTTAATGGAAGAACAGCTTATTCTGATGCATTTCGATTCGAAATGATGTGAAATAGAGTTTTAATGCAAGAACAACTTATTCTGATGCATTTCGATTCGAAATGATGTGGAATCGAATTTTTGACGCAAAAACGTAAGTATTTCGTAAAATCTCACATTTCAGCACACGCTTCGATTTCTTTGTACTAGACAAGTACAGTTTGGCAGGAATCGACAAAATTTATGCAAAAATATATGTTTTCCAGTACTATTCTACAAATTTGACTTCAAACTGCAACTTTCTTCGAAACCAGACGATTCTATGCTAGAATAGGTTATTCTGATGCATTTCGATTTGAAATGATGTGAAACAGAGTTTTCATGCAAGAACAGCGTATTCTGGTGCATTTCGATTCGAAATGATGTGAAATAGGGTTTTCATGCTAGAACAGCTTATTCTGATGTTTTTCGTTTCGAAATGATGTGAAACAGAGTTTTCATGCAGAACAGCTTATTCTGATACATTTCGATTCGAAATGATGTGTAATCGCATTTTTGACGCTAAAACGTAAGTATTTCGTAAAATCTCACATTTCAGCACACTTTTCGATTTGTTTGTTTTAGACAAGTACAGTTTGGCAGGAGTCGACAAAATTTATGCAAAAATATATGTTTTCCTGTACTATTCTACAAATTTGACTTCAAACTGCATCTTTCTTCGAAACCAGACGATTCTATGCTAGAATAGATTATTCTGATGCATTTCGATTTGAAATGATGTGAAATAGAGTTTTCATGCAAGAACAGCGTATTCTGGTGCATTTCGATTCGAAATGATGTGGAATCGCATTTTTGACGCTAAAACGTAAGTATTTCGTAAAATCTCACATTTCAGCACACGTTTCGATTTCTTTGTACTAGACAAGTAATGTATGGTAGGAATCGACAAAATTTATGCAAAAATATATGTTTTCCAGTACTATTCAACAAATATGACTTCAAACTGCAACTTTCATCGAAACCAGACGATTCTATGCTAGAATAGATTATTCTGATGCATTTCGATTCGAAATGATGTGAAATAGAGTTTTCATGCAAGAACAGCTTATTCTGATGCATTTCGATTCGAAATGATGTGGAATCGCATTTTTAACGCTAAAAGGTAAGTATTTCGTAAAATCTCACATTTCAGCACACATTTCGATTTGTTTGTACTAGACAACTACAGTTTGGCAGGAATCGACAAAATTTATGCAAAAATATATGTTTTCCAGTACTATTCTACAAATTTGACTTCAAACTGCAACATTCATCGAAACCAGACGATTCTATGCTAGAACAGCTTATTCTGATGCATTTCGACTCGAAATGATGTGAAACAGAGTTTTCATGCAAGAACAGCTTATTCTGATGCATTTCGATTCGAAATGATGTGGAATCGCATTTTTGACGCTAAAACGTAAGTATTTCGTAAAATCTCACATTTCAGCACACGTTTCGATTTCTTTGTACTAGACAAGTAATGTATGGTAGGAATCGACAAAATTTATGCAAAAATATATGTTTTCCTGTACTATTCTACAAATTTGACTTCAAACTGCATCTTTCTTCGAAACCAGACGATTCTATGCTAGAATAGATTATTCTGATGCATTTCGATTTGAAATGATGTGAAATAGAGTTTTCATGCAAGAACAGCTTATTCTGGTGCATTTCGATTCGAAATGATGTGGAATCGCATTTTTGACGCTAAAACGTAAGTATTTCGTAAAATCTCACATTTCAGCACACATTTCGATTTGTTTGTACTAGACAAGTACAGTTTGGCAGGAATCGACAAAATTTATGCAAAAATATATGTTTTCCAGTACTATTCTACAAATTTGACTTCAAACTGCATCTTTCTTCGAAACCAGACGATTCTATGCTAGAATAGATTATTCTGATGCATTTCGATTTGAAATGATGTGAAATAGAGTTTTCATGCAAGAACAGCGTATTATGGTGCATTTCGATTCGAAATGATGTGGAATCGCATTTTTGACGCAAAAACGTAAGTATTTCGTAAAATCTCACATTTCAGCACACGTTTCGATTTCTTTCTACTAGACAAGTAATGTATGGTAGGAATCGACAAAATTTATGCAAAAATATATGTTTTCCAGTACTATTCTACAAATTTGATTTGAAACTGCAAATTTCTTTGAAACCAGACGATTTTATGCTAGAACAGCGTATTCTGGTGCATTTCGATTTGAAATGATGTGAAATAGGGTTTTCATGCTAGAACAGCTTATTCTGATGTTTTTCGTTTCGAAATGATGTGAAACAGAGTTTTCATGCAAGAACAACTTATTCTGATGCATTTCGATTCGAAATGATGTTGAATCGCATTTTTGACGCTAAAACGTAAGTATTTCGTAAAATCTCACATTTCAGCACACATTTCGATTTGTTTGTTTTAGACAAGTACAGTTTGGCAGGAGTCGACAAAATTTATGCAAAAATATATGTTTTCCTGTACTATTCTACAAATTTGACTTCAAACTGCATCTTTCTTCGAAACCAGACGATTCTATGCTAGAATAGATTATTCTGATGCATTTCGATTTGAAATGATGTGAAATAGAGTTTTCATGCAAGAACAGCGTATTATGGTGCATTTCGATTCGAAATGATGTGGAATCGCATTTTTGACGCTAAAACGTAAGTATTTCGTAAAATCTAACATTTCAGCACACTTTTCGATTTCTTTGTACTAGACAAGTAATGTATGGTAGGAATCGACAAAATTTATGCAAAAATATATGTTTTCCAGTACTATTAAACAAATATGATTTCAAACTGCAACACTCATCGAAACAGACGATTTTATGCTAGATCAGCATATTCTTATGCATTTGTATTCGAAATGATGTGAAATAGAGTTTTCTTGCAGAACATCTTATTCTGATACATTTCGTTTCGAAATGATGTGGAATCGCATTTTTGTTGCAAAAACGTAAGTATTTCGTAAAATCTCACATTTCAGCACACGATTCGATTTGTTTGTACTAGACAAGTAATGTTTGGTAGGAATCGACTTAATTTATGCAAAAATATATTTTTTCCAGTACTAATCTACAAATTTGATTTGAAACTGCAAATTTCTTTGAAACCAGACGATTTTATGCTAGAACAGCGTATTCTGGTGCATTTCGATTTGAAATGATGTGAAATAGGGTTTTCATGCTAGAACAGCTTATTCTGATGTTTTTCGATTCGAAATGATGTGAAATAGAGTTTTCATGCAAGAACAACTTATTCTGATGCATTTCGATTCGAAATGATGTGGAATCGCATTTTTGACGCTAAAACGTAAGTATTTCGTAAAATCTCACATTTCAGCACGCGTTTCGATTTGTTTGTACTAGACAAGTAATGTTTGGTAGGAATCGACAAAATTTATGCAAAAATATATGTTTTCCAGTACTATTAAACAAATATGATTTCAAACTGCAACATTCATCGAAACAGACGATTTTATGCTAGAACAGCTTATTCTGAAGCATTTCGACTCGAAACTATGTGATTTAGAGTTTTAATGCAAGAACAGCTTATCCTGATGCATTTCGATTCGAAATGATGTGAAATAGAGTTTTAATGCAAGAACAACTTATTCTGATGCATTTCGATTCGAAATGATGTGGAATCGAATTTTTGTTGCAAAAACGTAAATATTTCGTAAAATCTTACATTTCAGCACACGTTTCGATTTCTTTGTACTAAACAAGTAATGTATGGTAGGAATCGACAAAATTTATGCAAAAATATATGTTTTCCAGTACTATTCTACAAATTTGATTTGAAACTGCAAATTTCTTTGAAACCAGACGATTTTATGCTAGTACAGCGTATTCTGGTGCATTTCGATTTGAAATGATGTGAAATAGGGTTTTCATGCTAGAACAGCTTATTCTGATGTTTTTCGTTTCGAAATGATGTGAAACAGAGTTTTCATGCAGAACAGCTTATTCTGATACATTTCGATTCGAAATGATGTGTAATCGCATTTTTGACGCTAAAACGTAAGTATTTCGTAAAATCTCACATTTCAGCACACTTTTCGATTTGTTTGTTTTAGACAAGTACAGTTTGGCAGGAGTCGACAAAATTTATGCAAAAATAAATGTTTTCCTGTACTATTCTACAAATTTGACTTCAAACTGCATCTTTCTTCGAAACCAGACGATTCTATGCTAGAATAGATTATTCTGATGCATTTCGATTTGAAATGATGTGAAATAGAGTTTTCATGCAAGAACAGCGTATTATGGTGCATTTCGATTCGAAATGATGTGGAATCGCATTTTTGACGCTAAAACGTAAGTATTTCGTAAAATCTCACATTTCAGCACACGTTTCGATTTCTTTGTACTAGACAAGTAATGTATGGTAGGAATCGACAAAATTTATGCAAAAATATATGTTTTCCAGTACTATTCTACAAATATGATTTGAAACTGCAAAATTCTTTGAAACCAGACGATTTTATGCTAGAACAGCGTATTCTGGTGCATTTCGATTTGAAATGATGTGAAATAGGGTTTTCATGCTAGAACAGCTTATTCTGATGCTTTTCGTTTCGAAATGATGTGAAACAGAGTTTTCATGCAAGAACAGCTTATTCTGATACATTTCGATTCGAAATGATGTGGAATCGCATTTTTGACGCTAAAACGTAAGTATTTCGTAAAATCTCACATTTCAGCACACGATTTCGATTTGTTTGTACTAGACAAGTACATGTTTGGCAGGAATCGACAAAATTTATGCAAAAATATATGTTTTCCAGTACTATTCTACAAATTTGACTTCAAACTGCAAATTTCTTCGAAACCAGACGATTCTATGCTAGAACAGCATTATTCTGAGTGCATTTCGATTTGAAATGATGTGAAATAGAGTTTTCATGCAAGAACAGCGTATTCTGGTGCATTTCGATTCGAAATGATGTGGAATCGCATTTTTGACGCTAAAACGTAAGTATTTCGTAAAATCTAACATTTCAGCACACGTTTCGATTTCTTTGTACTAGACAAGTAATGTATGGTAGGAATCGATAAAATTTATGCAAAAATATATGTTTTCCAGTACTATTAAACAAATATGATTTCAAACTGCAACATTCATCGAAACAGACGATTTTATGCTAGATCAGCTTATTCTTATGCATTTATATTCGAAATGATGTGAAATAGAGTTTTCTTGCAGAACACCTTATTCTGATACATTTCGATTCGAAATGATGTGGAATCGCATTTTTTCTTTGCTAAAACGTAAGTATTTCGTAGAATCTCACATTTGAGCACACGTTTCGATTTGTTTGTACTAGACAAGTAATGTTTGGTAGGAATCGACAAAATTTATGCAAAAATATATGTTTTCCAGTACTATTCAACAAATATGATTTCAAACTGCAACATTCATCGAAACAGACGATTTTATGCTAGAACAGCTTATTCTGAAGCATTTCGATTCGAAATGATGTGAAATAGAGTTTTAATGCAAGAACAACTTATTCTGATGCATTTCGATTCGAAATGATGTGGAATCGAATTTTTGTTGCAAAAACGTAAATATTTCGTAAAATCTCACATTTCAGCACACGTTTCGATTTCTTTGTACTAGACAAGTAATGTATGGTAGGAATCGACAAAATTTATGCAAAAATATATGTTTTCCAGTACTATTCTACAAATTTGATTTGAAACTGCAAATTTCTTTGAAACCAGACGATTTTATGCTAGTACAGCGTATTCTGGTGCATTTCGATTTGAAATGATGTGAAATAGGGTTTTCATGCTAGAACAGCTTATTCTGATGTTTTTCGTTTCGAAATGATGTGAAACAGAGTTTTCATGCAGAACAGCTTATTCTGATACATTTCGATTCGAAATGATGTGTAATCGCATTTTTGACGCTAAAACGTAAGTATTTCGTAAAATCTCACATTTCAGCACACTTTTCGATTTGTTTGTTTTAGACAAGTACAGTTTGGCAGGAGTCGACAAAATTTATGCAAAAATATATGTTTTCCTGTACTATTCTACAAATTTGACTTCAAACTGCATCTTTCTTCGAAACCAGACGATTCTATGCTAGAATAGGTTATTCTGATGCATTTCGATTTGAAATGATGTGAAACAGAGTTTTCATGCAAGAACAGCGTATTATGGTGCATTTCGATTCGAAATGATGTGGAATCGCATTTTTTACGCAAAAACGTAAGTATTTCGTAAAATCTCACATTTCAGCACACGTTTCGATTTCTTTGTACTAGACAAGTAATGTATGGTAGGAATCGACAAAATTTATGCAAAAATATATGTTTTCCAGTACTATTCTACAAATTTGATTTGAAACTGCAAATTTCTTTGAAACCAGACGTTTTTATGCCAGTACAGCGTATTCTGGTGCATTTCGATTTGAAATGATGTGAAATAGGGTTTTCATGCTAGAACAGCTTATTCTGATGTTTTTCGTTTCGAAATGATGTGAAACAGAGTTTTCATGCAAGAACAACTTATTCTGATGCATTTCGATTCGAAATGATGTGGAATCGCATTTTTGACGCTAAAACGTAAGTATTTCGTAAAATCTCACATTTCAGCACGCGTTTCGATTTGTTTGTACTAGACAAGTAATGTTTGGTAGGAATCGACAAAATTTATGCAAAAATATATGTTTTCCAGTACTATTCTACAAATTTGATTTGAAACTGCAAATTTCTTTGAAACCAGACGATTTTATGCTAGTACAGCGTATTATGGTGCATTTCGATTCGAAATGATGTGGAATCGCATTTTTGACGCTAAAACGTAAATATTTCGTAAAATCTCACATTTCAGCTAACATTTCGATTTGTTTGTTTTAGAAAAGTACAGTTTGGCAGGAGTCGACAAAATTTATGCAAAAATATATGTTTTCCTGTACTATTCTACAAATTTGACTTCAAACTGCATCTTTCTTCGAAACCAGACGATTTTATGCTAGAATAGATTATTCTGATGCATTTCGATTTGAAATGATGTGAAATAGAGTTTTCATGCAAGAACAGCGTATTCTGGTGCATTTCGATTCGAAATGATGTGGAATCGCATTTTTGACGCTAAAACGTAAGTATTTCGTAAAATCTCACATTTCAGCACACGTTTCGATTTCTTTGTACTAGACAAGTAATGTATGGTAGGAATCGACAAAATTTATGCAAAAATATATGTTTTCCAGTACTATTCTACAAATTTGATTTGAAACTGCAACTTTCTTTGAAACCAGACGATTTTATGCTAGAACAGCTTATTCTGGTGCATTTCGATTTGAAATGATGTGAAATAGGGTTTTCATGCTAGAACAGCTTATTCTGATGTTTTTCGTTTCGAAATGATGTGAAACAGAGTTTTCATGCAGAACAGCTTATTCTGATACATTTCGATTCGAAATGATGTGTAATCGCATTTTTGACGCTAAAACGTAAGTATTTCGTAAAATCTCACATTTCAGCACACTTTTCGATTTGTTTGTTTTAGACAAGTACAGTTTGGCAGGAGTCGACAAAATTTATGCAAAAATATATGTTTTCCTGTACTATTCTACAAATTTGACTTCAAACTGCATCTTTCTTCGAAACCAGACGATTCTATGCTAGAATAGATTATTCTGATGCATTTCGATTTGAAATGATGTGAAATAGAGTTTTCATGCAAGAACAGCGTATTATGGTGCATTTCGATTCGAAATGATGTGGAATCGCATTTTCGACGCTAAAACGTAAGTATTTCGTAAAATCTCACATTTCAGCACACGTTTCGATTTCTTTGTACTAAACAAGTAATGTATGGTAGGAATCGACAAAATTTATGCAAAAATATATGTTTTCCAGTACTATTAAACAAATATGATTTCAAACTGCAACATTCATCGAAACAGACGATTTTATGCTAGATCAGCATATTCTTATGCATTTGTATTCGAAATGATGTGAAATAGAGTTTTCTTGCAGAACAGCTTATTCTGATACATTTCGATTCGAAATGATGTGGAATCGCATTTTTTGTTGCTAAAACGTAAGTATTTCGTAAAATCTCACATTTCAGCACACGTTTCGATTTCTTTGTACTAGACAAGTAATGTTTGGTAGGAATCGACAAAATTTATGCAAAAATATATGTTTTCCAGTACTATTCTACAAATTTGATTTGAAACTGCAAATTTCTTTGAAACCAGACGATTTTATGCTAGTACAGCGTATTCTGGTGCATTTCGATTTGAAATGATGTGAAATAGGGTTTTCATGCTAGAACAGCTTATTCTGATGTTTTTCGTTTCGAAATGATGTGAAACAGAGTTTTCATGCAGAACAGCTTATTCTGATACATTTCGATTCGAAATGATGTGTAATCGCATTTTTGACGCTAAAACGTAAGTATTTCGTAAAATCTCACATTTCAGCACACTTTTCGATTTGTTTGTTTTAGACAAGTACAGTTTGGCAGGAGTCGACAAAATTTATGCAAAAATATATGTTTTCCTGTACTATTCTACAAATTTGACTTCAAACTGCATCTTTCTTCGAAACCAGACGATTCTATGCTAGAATAGATTATTCTGATGCATTTCGATTTGAAATGATGTGAAATAGAGTTTTCATGCAAGAACAGCGTATTATGGTGCATTTCGATTCGAAATGATGTGGAATCGCATTTTTGACGCTAAAACGTAAGTATTTCGTAAAATCTCACATTTCAGCACACGTTTCGATTTCTTTGTACTAGACAAGTAATGTATGGTAGGAATCGACAAAATTTATGCAAAAATATATGTTTTCCAGTACTATTAAACAAATATGATTTCAAACTGCAACATTCATCGAAACAGACGATTTTATGCTAGATCAGCTTATTCTTATGCATTTGTATTCGAAATGATGTGAAATAGAGTTTTCTTGCAGAACACCTTATTCTGATACATTTCGATTCGAAATGATGTGGAATCGCATTTTTTTGTTGCTAAAACGTAAGTATTTCGTAAAATCTCACATTTCAGCACACGTTTCGATTTGTTTGTACTAGACAAGTAATGTTTGGTAGGAATCGACAAAATTTATGCAAAAATATATGTTTTCCAGTACTATTCTACAAATTTGATTTGAAACTGCAAATTTCTTTGAAACCAGACGATTTTATGCTAGAACAGCGTATTCTGGTGCATTTCGATTCGAAATGATGTGGAATCGCATTTTTGACGCTAAAACGTAAATATTTCGTAAAATCTCACATTTCAGCAAACATTTCGATTTGTTTGTTTTAGACAAGTACAGTTTGGCTGGAGTCGACAAAATTTATGCAAAAATATATGTTTTCCTGTACTATTCTACAAATTTGACTTCAAACTGCATCTTTCTTCGAAACCAGACGATTTTATGCTAGAATAGATTATTCTGATGCATTTCGATTTGAAATGATGTGAAATAGAGTTTTCATGCAAGAACAGCGTATTCTGGTGCATTTCGATTCGAAATGATGTGGAATCGCATTTTTGACGCTAAAACGTAAGTATTACGTAAAATCTAACATATCAGCACACGTTTCGATTTCTTTGTACTAGACAAGTAATGTATGGTAGGAATCGACAAAATTTATGCAAAAATATATGTTTTCCAGTACTATTAAACAAATATGATTTCAAACTGCAACATTCATCGAAACAGACGATTTTATGCTAGAACAGCTTATTCTGAAGCATTTCGACTCGAAACTATGTGAAACAGAGTTTTAATGCAGAACAGCTTATTCTGATACATTTCGATTCGAAATGATGTGGAATCGCATTTTTGACGCTAAAACGTAAGTATTTCGTAAAATCTCACATTTCAGCACACGTTTCGATTTGTTTGTACTAGACAAGTAATGTTTGGTAGGAATCTACAAAATTTATGCAAAAGTATATGTTTTCCTGTACTATTCTACAAATTTGACTTCAAACTGCAACTTTCGTCGAAACCAGACGATTTCATGCTAGAACAGCTTATTCTGATGCATTTCGATTTGAAATGATGTGAAATAGAGTTTTAATGCAATAACAACTTATTCTGATGCATTTCGATTCGAAATGATGTGGAATCGAATTTTTGTTGCAAAAACGTAAATATTTCGTAAAATCTCACATTTTAGCACACGTTTCGATTTCTTTGTACTAGACTAGTAATGTATGGTAGGAATCGACAAAATTTATGCAAAAATATATGTTTTCCAGTACTATTCTACAAATTTGATTTGAA
>NW_028256510.1:0-36742 GCF_048593485.1 Apis florea
AATTTGTAGAAATAAGAAGATTCCTACTGGAAAAAGGAAATTTTTGCATAATATTCGCCGTTTCCTATCATTCTGTAACTGTCCTGCACAAACGATTGGAATTCTGTGTTGAAATGTCAGTTTCTGCGAAATTTTCTCGTTTAGGTATTAAAAATAGGATTTCAAATCATTTCAAATCGAAAAGTACCAGATTTGTTGTTCTGGCATGAAAACTCCACTTCAAATGATTTCGAATAGAAAAGCAACAGAATACGCTGTTCTAGCATGAAATCGGTTGATTCGAAGAATGTTGCAGTTTGAAATCAAATTTGTAGAAATTTGAAGTTTGCAACAGGAAAATGTAAATTTTTGCATAATATTCGACGTTTCCAATCATTCTGTAACTGTCCTGCACAAACGATTGGAATCCTGTGTTGAAATGTCAGTTTCTGCGATATTTTCACGTTTTGGGATTAAAAATAGGATTTCACATCATTTCGAATCGAAAAGCAACAGAATACGCTTTTCTAGCATGAAATCGGTTGGTTCGAATAATGTTGCAGTTTATTCAAATTTGTAGAAATAAGAAGATTCCTACTGGAAAATGTAAATTTTTGCATAATATTCGACGTTTCCAATCATTCTGTAACTGTCTTGCACAAACGATTGGTATCCTGTGTTGAAATGTCAGTTTCTGCGAAAATTTCACGTTTAGGTATTAAAAATCGGATTTCAAATCATTTCAAATCGAAAAGTACCAGATTTGTTGTTCTGGCATGAAAACTCCACTTCAAATGATTTCGAATAGAAAAGCAACAGAATACGCTGTTCTAGCATGAAATCGGTTGATTCGAAGAATGTTGCAGTTTGAAATTAAATTTGTAGAAATTTGAAGTTTGCAACAGGAAAATGTAAATTTTTGCATAATATTCGACGTTTCCAATCATTCTGTAACTGTCCTGCACAAACGATTGGAATCCTGTGTTGAAATGTCAGTTTCTGCGATATTTTCACGTTTTGGGATTAAAAATAGGATTTCACATCATTTCGAATCGAAAAGCAACAGAATACGCTTTTCTAGCATGAAATTGGTTGGTTCGAATAATGTTGCAGTTTGGATTCGAATTTGTAAGAATAAGAAGATTCCTACTGGAAAATGTAAATTTTTGCATAATATTCGCCATTTCCTATCATTCTGTAACTGTCCTGCACAAACGATTGGTATCCTGTGTTGAAATGTCAGTTTCTGCGAAAATTTCACGTTTAGGTATTAAAAATCGGATTTCAAATCATTTCAAATCGAAAAGTACCAGATTTGTTGTTCTGGCATGAAAACTCCACTTCAAATGATTTCGAATAGAAAAGCAACAGAATACGCTGTTCTAGCATGAAATCGGTTGATTCGAAGAATGTTGCAGTTTGAAATTAAATTTGTAGAAATTTGAAGTTTGCAACAGGAAAATGTAAATTTTTGCATAATATTCGACGTTTCCAATCATTCTGTAACTGTCCTGCACAAACGATTGGAATCCTGTGTTGAAATGTCAGATTCTGCGATATTTTCACGTTTTGGGATTAAAAATAGGATTTCACATCATTTCGAATCGAAAAGCAACAGAATACGCTTTTCTAGCATGAAATCGTTTGGTTCGAAGAATGTTGCAGTTTGAAATCAAATTTGTAGAAATTTGAAGTTTGCTACAGGAAAATGTAAATTTTTTCATTATATTCGACGTTTCCTATCATACTGTAATTGTCTTGCACAAACGATCGGAATCCTGTGTTGAAATGTCAGTATCAGCAAAATTTTCTCGTTTTGGCATTAAAAATAGTATTTCACATCATTTCGAATCGAAAAGCATCAGAATACGCTTTTCTAGCATGAATTCGGTTGGTTCGAATAATGTTGCAGTTAGAATTCAAATTTGTAAAAATAAGAAGATTCCTACTGGAAAATGTAAATTTTTGCATAATATTCGACATTTCCTATCATTCTGTAACTGTCCTGCACAAACGATTGGAATTCTGTGTTGAAATGTCAGTTTCTGCGAAATTTTCTCGTTTAGGTATTAAAAATAGGATTTCAAATCATTTCAAATCGAAAAGTACCAGATTTGTTGTTCTGGCATGAAAACTCCACTTCAAATGATTTCGAATAGAAAAGCAACAGAATACGCTGTTCTAGCATGAAATCGGTTGATTCGAAGAATGTTGCAGTTTGAAATTAAATTTGTAGAAATTTGAAGTTTGCTACAGGAAAATGTAAATTTTTGCATAATATTCGACGTTTCCAATCATTCTGTAACTGTCCTGCACAAACGATTGGAATCCTGTGTTGAAATGTCAGTTTCTGCGAAATTTTCACGTTTTGGGATTAAAAATAGGATTTCACATCATTTCGAATCGAAAAGCAACAGAATACGCTTTTCTAGCATGAAATCGGTTGGTTCGAAGAATGTTGCAGTTTGAAATCAAATTTGTAGAAATTTGAAGTTTGCTACAGGAAAATGTAAATTTTTTCATTATATTCGACGTTTCCTATCATACTGTAATTGTCTTGCACAAACGATCGGAATCCTGTGTTGAAATTTCAGTATCAGCAAAATTTTCTCGTTTTGGCATTAAAAATAGTATTTCACATCATTTCGAATCGAAAAGCATCAGAATACGCTTTTCTAGCATGAATTCGGTTGGTTCGAAGAATGTTGCAGTTAGAATTCAAATTTTTAGAAATAAGAAGATTCCTACTGGAAAATGTAAATTTTTGCATAATATTCGCCATTTCCTATCATTCTGTAACTGTCCTGCACAAACGATTGGTATCCTGTGTTGAAATGTCAGTTTCTGCGAAATTTTCACGTTTAGGTATTAAAAATCGGATTTCAAATCATTTCAAATCGAAAAGTACCAGATTTGTTGTTCTGGCATGAAAACTCCACTTCAAATGATTTCGAATAGAAAAGCATCAGAATACGCTGTTCTAGCATGAAATCGGTTGATTCGAAGAATGTTGCAGTTTGAAATTAAATTTGTAGAAATTTGAAGTTTGCAACAGGAAAATGTAAATTTTTGCATAATATTCGACGTTTCCAATCATTCTGTAACTGTCCTGCACATACGACTTGAATCCTGTGTTGAAATGTCAGTTTCTGCGATATTTTCATGTTTTTGGATTAAAAATAGGATTTCACATCATTTCGAATCGAAAAGCAATAGAATACGCTTTTCTAGCATGAAATTGGTTGGTTCGAATAATGTTGCAGTTTGGATTCGAATTTGTAAAAATAAGAAGATTCCTACTGGAAAATGTAAATTTTTGCATAATATTCGCTATTTCCTATCATTCTGTAACTGTCCTGCACAAACGATTGGTATCCTGTGTTGAAATGTCAGTTTCTGCGAAATTTTCACGTTTAGGTATTAAAAATCGGATTTCAAATCATTTCAAATCGAAAAGTACCAGATTTGTTGTTCTGGCATGAAAACTCCACTTCAAATGATTTCGAATAGAAAAGCAACAGAATACGCTGTTCTAGCATGAAATCGGTTGATTCGAAGAATGTTGCAGTTTGAAATTAAATTTGTAGAAATTTGAAGTTTGCAACAGGAAAATGTAAATTTTTGCATAATATTCGACGTTTCCAATCATTCTGTAACTGTCCTGCACAAACGATTGGAATCCTTTGTTGAAATATCAGTTTCTGCGATATTTTCACGTTTTGGGATTAAAAATAAGATTTCACATCATTTCGAATCGAAAAGCAACAGAATACGCTTTTCTAGCATGAAATCTTTTGGTTCGAAGAATGTTGCAGTTTGAAATCAAATTTGTAGAAATAAGAAGATTCCTACAGCGAAAATGTAAATTTTTGCATAATATTCGACGTTTCCTATCATACTGTAACTGTCATGCACAAACGATTGGAATCCTGTGTTGAAATGTCAGTTTCAGCGAAATTTTCACGTTTTGGCATTAAAAATAGGATTTCAAATCATTTCAAATCGAAAAGTACCAGACTTGTTGTACTAGCATGAAAACTCCACTTCAAATGATTTCGAATCGAAAAGCAACAGAATACGCTTTTCTAGCATGAAATCCGTTGGTTTCGAAGAATGTTGCAGTTTTTTCAAATATGTAGAAATGAGAAGATTCCTACTGCAAAAAGGAAATTTTTGCATAATATTCGACGTTTCCTATCATTCTGTAGCTGTCCTGCACAAACGATTGGAATCCTGTGTTGAAACGTCAGTTTCTGCGAAATTATCACGTTTTGGCATTAAAAATAGGATTTCAAATCATTTCGAATTTAATAGCACGAGATTTGTTGTTCTGACATGAAAAACTCCATTTCACATCATTTCGAATCGTAAAGCAACAGAATACGCTGTTCTAGCATGAAATCGGTTGGTTCGAAGAATGTTGCAGTTTGAAATCAAATTTGTAGAAATTTGAAGTTTGCTACAAGAAAATGTATATTTTTGCATTAAATTCGACGTTTCCTATCATTCTGTAGCTGTCCTGCACAAACGATTGGAATCCTGTGTTGAAATGTCTGTTTCAGCGAAATTATCACGTTTTGGCAGTAAAAATAGGATTTCAAATCATTTCGAATCGAAAAGTACCAGATTTGTTGTACTAGCATGAAAACTCAACTTCAAATGATTTCGAAAATTTCATTTCAAACTGCAACTTTCATCGAAACCAGACAATTAAATGTTAGAACAGGGTATTTTGTTGCATTTCGGTTAGAAATGGTTTGAAATAGTGTTTTCATGCAAGAACAGCTTATTATGGTACTTTTCAATTCGAAATGATGAAGAATGGCATTTTTCTTACTTAAACGTAAGTATTTCGTAAAAACTGTCCTTTCAACACACGTTTCGATTTGTTTGTATCAGACAAGTACAGTTTGGTAGGAGTCGACATAATTTATGCAAAAATATATGTTTTCCAGTACTATTAAACAAATATGATTTCAAACTGCAACATTCATCGAAACAGACGATTTTATGCTAGATCAGCTTATTCTGATGCATTTCTATTCGAAATGTTGTGAAATAGAGTTTTCTTGCAGAACATCTTATTCTGATACATTTCGATTCGAAATGATGTGGAATCGCATTTTTGACGCTAAAACGTAAGTATTTCGTAGAATCTCACATTTGAGCACACGTTTCGATTTGTTTGTATTAGACAAGTAATGTTTGGTAGGAATCGACAAAATTTATGCAAAAATATATGTTTTCCAGTACTATTAAATAAATATGATTTCAAACTGCAACATTCATCGAAACAGACGATTTTATGCTAGAACAGCTTATTCTGAAGCATTTCGACTGGAACTATGTGAAATAGAGTTTTCTTGCAGATCATATTATTCCGATACATTTCGATTCGAAATGATGTAGAATCGCATTTTTGTTGCAAAAACGTAAGTATTTCGTAAAATCTCACACTACAGCACACTTTTCGATTTGTTTGTACCAGACAAGTAATGTTTGGTAGGAATCGACTTAATTTATGCAAAAATATATGTTTTCCTGTACTATTCTACAAATTTAACTTCAAACTGCAACATTCTTCGAAACCAGACGATTTTAAGCTAGAACAGCGTATTCTGGTGCATTTCGATTCGAAATGATGTGGAATCGCATTTTTGACGCTAAAACGTAAGTATTTCGTAAAATCTCACATTTCAGCACATGTTTCGATTTGTTTGTACTAGACAAGTAATGTTTTGTAGGAATCGACAAAATTTATGCAAAAATATATGTTTTCCTGTACTATTCTACAAATTTGACTTCAAACTGCAACTTTCGTCGAAACCAGACGATTCTATGCTAGAATAGCTTATTCTGATGCATTTAGATTTGAAATGAAGTGAAATAGAGTTTTAATGCAAGAACAACTTATTCTGATGCATTTCGATTCGAAATGATGTGGAATCTCATTTTTGTTGCAAAAACGTAAATATTTCGTAAAATCTCACATTTCAGCACACGTTTCGATTTGTTTGTACTAGACAAGTAATGTATGGTAGGAATCGACAAAATTTATGCAAAAATATATGTTTTCCTGTACTATTCTACAAATTTGATTTGAAACTGCAAATTTCTTTGAAACCAGACGATTTTATGCTAGTACAGCGTATTCTGGTGCATTTCGATTTGAAATGATGTGAAATAGAGTTTTAATGCAAGAACAACTTATTCTGATGCATTTCGATTCGAAATGATGTGGAATCGAATTTTTGTTGCAAAAACGTAAATATTTCGTAAAATCTCACATTTCAGCACACGTTTCGATTTCTTTGTACTAGGCAAGTAATGTATGGTAGGAATCGACAAAATTTATACAAAAATATATGTTTTCCAGTACTATTTTACAAATTTGATTTGAAACTGCATCTTTCTTCGAAACCAGACGATTCTATGCTAGAATAGATTATTCTGATGCATTTCGATTTGAAATGATGTGAAATAGAGTTTTCATGCAAGAACAGCGTATTCTGGTGCATTTCGATTCGAAATGATGTGGAATCGCATTTTTGACGCTAAAACGTAAGTATTTCGTAAAATCTAACATTTCAGCACACGTTTCGATTTGTTTGTACCAGACAAGTAATGTATGGTAGGAATCGACAAAATTTATGCAAAAATATATGTTTTCCAGTACTATTAAACAAATATGATTTCAAACTGCAACATTCATCGAAACAGACGATTTTATGCTAGAACAGCTTATTCTGAAGCATTTCGACTCGAAACTATGTGAAATAGAGTTTTCATGCAAGAACAGCGTATTCTGGTGCATTTCGATTCGAAATGATGTGGAATCTAATTTTTGTTGCAAAAACGTAAATATTTCGTAAAATCTCACATTTCAGCACACGTTTCGATTTCTTTGTACTAGACAAGTAATGTATGGTAGGAATCGACAAAATTTATGCAAAAATATATGTTTTCCTGTACTATTAAACAAATATGATTTCAAACTGCAACATTCATCGAAACAGACGATTTTATGCTAGATCAGCATATTCTTATGCATTTGTATTCGAAATGATGTGAAATAGAGTTTTCTTGCAGAACATCTTATTCTGATACATTTCGATTCGAAATGATGTGGAATCGCATTTTTTTTTGCTAAAACGTAAGTATTTCGTAGAATCTCACATTTGAGCACATGTTTCGATTTGTTTGTAGTAAACAAGTAATGTTTGGTAGGAATCGACAAAATTTATGCAAAAATATATGTTTTCCAGTACTATTAAACAAATATGATTTCAAACTGCAACATTCATCGAAACAGACGATTTTATGCTAGAACAGCTTATTCTGAAGCATTTCGACTCGAAACTATGTGAAATAGAGTTTTAATGGAAGAACAGCTTATTGTGATGCATTTCGATTCGAAATGATGTGAAATAGAGTTTTAATGCAAGAACAATTTATTCTGATGCATTTCGATTCGAAATGATGTGGAATCGAATTTTTGTTGCAAAAACGAAAATATTTCGTAAAATCTCACATTTCAGCACACGTTTCGATTTCTTTGTACTAGACAAGTAATGTATGGTAGGAATCGACAAAATTTATGCAAAAATATATGTTTTCCTGTACTATTCTACAAATTTGCCTTCAAACTGCATCTTTCTTCGAAACCAGACGATTCTATGCTAGAATAGATTATTCTGATGCATTTCGATTTGAAATGATGTGAAATAGAGTTTTCATGCAAGAACAGCGTATTATGGTGCATTTCGATTCGAAATGATGTGGAATCGCATTTTTGACGCTAAAACCTAAGTATTTCGTAAAATCTAACATTTCAGCACACGTTTCGATTTCTTTGTACTAGACAAGTAATGTATGGTAGGAATCGATAAAATTTATGCAAAAATATATGTTTTCCAGTACTATTAAACAAATATGATTTCAAACTGCAACATTCATCGAAACAGACGATTTTATGCTAGATCAGCATATTCTTATACATTTGTATTCGAAATGATGTGAAATAGAGTTTTCATGCAAGAACAGCGTATTCTGGTGCATTTCGATTCGAAATGATGTGGAATCGCATTTTTGACGCTAAAACGTAAGTATTTCGTAGAATCTCACATTTGAGCACATGTTTCGATTTGTTTGTATTAGACAAGTAATGTTTGGTAGGAAACGACAAAATTTATGCAAAAATATATGTTTTCCAGTACTATTAAACAAATGTGATTTCAAACTGCAACATTCATCGAAACAGACGATTTTATGCTAGAACAGCTTATTCTGAAGCATTTCGACTCGAAACTATGTGAAATAGAGTTTTAATGGAAGAACAGCTTATTCTGATGCATTTCGATTCGAAATGATGTGAAATAGAGTTTTAATGCAAGAACAACTTATTCTGATGCATTTCGATTCGAAATGATGTGGAATCGCATTTTTGACGCTAAAACGTAAGTATTTCGTAAAATCTCACATTTCAGCACACTTTTCGATTTGTTTGTTTTAGACAAGTACAGTTTGGCAGGAGTCGACAAAATTTATGCAAAAATATATGTTTTCCTGTACTATTCTACAAATTTGACTTCAAACTGCATCTTTCTTCGAAACCAGACGATTCTATGCTAGAATAGGTTATTCTGATGCATTTCGATTTGAAATGATGTGAAACAGAGTTTTCATGCAAGAACAGCGTATTATGGTGCATTTCGATTCGAAATGATGTGGAATCGCATTTTTGACGCAAAAACGTAAGTATTTCGTAAAAACTTATATTTCAGCACACGTTTCGATTTCTTTGTACTAGACAAGTAATGTATGGTAGGAATCGATAAAATTTATGCAAAAATATATGTTTTCCAGTACTATTAAACAAATATGATTTCAAACTGCAAAATTCATCGAAACAGACGATTTTATGCTAGATCAGCATATTCTTATGCATTTGTATTCGAAATGATGTGAAATAGAGTTTTCTTGCAGAACACCTTATTCTGATACATTTCGATTCGAAATGATGTGGAATCGCATTTTTTCTTTGCTAAAACGTAAGTATTTTGTAGAATCTCACATTTGAGCACACGTTTCGATTTGTTTGTACTAGACAAGTAATGTTTGGCAGGAGTCGACAAAATTTATGCAAAAATATATGTTTTCCTGTACTATTCTACAAATTTGACTTCAAACTGCATCTTTCTTCGAAACCAGACGATTCTATGCTAGAATAGGTTATTCTGATGCATTTCGATTTGAAATGATGTGAAACAGAGTTTTCATGCAAGAAGAGCGTATTATGGTGCATTTCGATTCGAAATGATGTGGAATCGCATTTTTGACGCTAAAACGTAAGTATTTCGTAAAATCTCACATTTCAGCACACGTTTCGATTTCTTTGTACTAGACAAGTAATGTATGGTAGGAATCGATAAAATTTATGCAAAAATATATGTTTTCCAGTACTATTAAACAAATATGATTTCAAACTGCAACATTCATCGAAACAGACGATTTTATGCTAGATCAGCATATTCTTATGCATTTGTATTCGAAATGATGTGAAATAGAGTTTTCTTGCAGAACACCTTATTCTGATACATTTCGATTCGAAATGATGTGGAATCGCATTTTTTTTTTGCTAAAACGTAAGTATTTCGTAGAATCTCACATTTGAGCACACGTTTCGATTTGTTTGTACTAGACAAGTAATGTTTGGTAGGAATCGACAAAATTTATGCAAAAATATATGTTTTCCAGTACTATTCTACAAATTTGATTTGAAACTGCATCTTTCTTCGAAACCAGACGATTCTATGCTAGTACAGCGTATTCTGGTGCATTTCGATTTGAAATGATGTGAAATAGGGTTTTCATGCTAGAACAGCTTATTCTGATACATTTCGATTCGAAATGATGTGGAATCGCATTTTTTTTTGCTAAAACGTAAGTATTTCGTAGAATCTCACATTTGAGCACACGTTTCGATTTGTTTGTACTAGACAAGTAATGTTTGGTAGGAATCGACAAAATTTATGCAAAAATATATGTTTTCCAGTACTATTCTACAAATTTGATTTGAAACTGCAAATTTCTTTGAAACCAGACGATTTTATGCTAGTACAGCGTATTCTGGTGCATTTCGATTTGAAATGATGTGAAATAGGGTTTTCATGCTAGAACAGCTTATTCTGATGTTTTTCGTTTCGAAATGATGTGAAACAGAGTTTTCATGCAGAACAGCTTATTCTGATACATTTCGATTCGAAATGATGTGTAATCGCATTTTTGACGCTAAAACGTAAGTATTTCGTAAAATCTCACATTTCAGCACACTTTTCGATTTGTTTGTTTTAGACAAGTACAGTTTGGCAGGAGTCGACAAAATTTATGCAAAAATATATGTTTTCCTGTACTATTCTACAAATTTGACTTCAAACTGCATCTTTCTTCGAAACCAGACGATTCTATGCTAGAATAGGTTATTCTGATGCATTTCGATTTGAAATGATGTGAAACAGAGTTTTCATGCAAGAACAGCGTATTATGGTGCATTTCGATTCGAAATGATGTGGAATCGCATTTTTGACGCTAAAACGTAAGTATTTCGTAAAATCTCACATTTCAGCACACGTTTCGATTTCTTTGTACTAGACAAGTAATGTATGGTAGGAATCGATAAAATTTATGCAAAAATATATGTTTTCCAGTACTATTAAACAAATATGATTTCAAACTGCAACATTCATCGAAACAGACGATTTTATGCTAGATCAGCATATTCTTATACATTTGTATTCGAAATGATGTGAAATAGAGTTTTCATGCAAGAACAGCGTATTCTGGTGCATTTCGATTCGAAATGATGTGGAATCGCATTTTTGACGCTAAAACGTAAGTATTTCGTAAAATCTCACATTTCAGCACACGTTTCGATTTGTTTGTACTAGACAAGTAATGTTTGGTAGGAATCGACAAAATTTATGCAAAAATATATGTTTTCCAGTACTATTAAACAAATGTGATTTCAAACTGCAACATTCATCGAAACAGACGATTTTATGCTAGAACAGCTTATTCTGAAGCATTTCGACTCGAAACTATGTGAAATAGAGTTTTAATGGAAGAACAGCTTATTCTGATGCATTTCGATTCGAAATGATGTGAAATAGAGTTTTAATGCAAGAACAACTTATTCTGATGCATTTCGATTCGAAATGATGTGGAATCGCATTTTTGACGCTAAAACGTAAGTATTTCGTAAAATCTCACATTTCAGCACACTTTTCGATTTGTTTGTATTAGACAAGTACAGTTTGGCAGGAGTCGACAAAATTTATGCAAAAATATATGTTTTCCAGTACTATTCTACAAATTTGACTTCAAACTGCATCTTTCTTCGAAACCAGACGATTCTATGCTAGAATAGGTTATTCTGATGCATTTCGATTTGAAATGATGTGAAACAGAGTTTTCATGCAAGAACAGCGTATTATGGTGCATTTCGATTCGAAATGATGTGGAATCGCATTTTTGACGCTAAAACGTAAGTATTTCGTAAAATCTCACATTTCAGCACACGTTTCGATTTCTTTGTACTAGACAAGTAATGTATGGTAGGAATCGACAAAATTTATGCAAAAATATATGTTTTCCAGTACTATTCTACAAATTTGATTTGAAACTGCAAATTTCTTTGAAACCAGACGATTTTATGCTAGTACAGCGTATTCTGGTGCATTTCGATTTGAAATGATGTGAAATAGGGTTTTCATGCTAGAACAGCTTATTCTGATGTTTTTCGTTTCGAAATGATGTGAAACAGAGTTTTCATGCAGAACAGCTTATTCTGATACATTTCGATTCGAAATGATGTGTAATCGCATTTTTGACGCTAAAACGTAAGTATTTCGTAAAATCTCACATTTCAGCACACTTTTCGATTTGTTTGTTTTAGACAAGTACAGTTTGGCAGGAGTCGACAAAATTTATGCAAAAATATATGTTTTCCTGTACTATTCTACAAATTTGACTTCAAACTGCATCTTTCTTCGAAACCAGACGATTCTATGCTAGAATAGATTATTCTGATGCATTTCGATTTGAAATGATGTGAAACAGAGTTTTCATGCAAGAACAGCGTATTATGGTGCATTTCGATTCGAAATGATGTGGAATCGCATTTTTGACGCAAAAACGTAAGTATTTCGTAAAATCTTACATTTCAGCACACGTTTCGATTTCTTTGTACTAGACAAGTAATGTATGGTAGGAATCGACAAAATTTATGCAAAAATATATGTTTTCCAGTACTATTCTACAAATTTGATTTGAAACTGCAAATTTCTTTGAAACCAGACGATTTTATGCTAGAACAGCTTATTCTGATGTTTTTCGTTTCGAAATGATGTGAAACAGAGTTTTCAGGCAGAACAGCTTATTCTGATACATTTCGATTCGAAATGATGTGTAATCGCATTTTTGACGCTAAAACGTAAGTATTTCGTAAAATCTCACATTTCAGCACACTTTTCGATTTGTTTGTTTTAGACAAGCACAGTTTGGCAGGAGTCGACAAAATTTATGCAAAAATATATGTTTTCCTGTACTATTCTACAAATTTGACTTCAAACTGCATCTTTCTTCGAAACCAGACGATTCTATGCTAGAATAGATTATTCTGATGCATTTCGATTTGAAATGATGTGAAACAGAGTTTTCATGCAAGAACAGCGTATTATGGTGCATTTCGATTCGAAATGATGTGGAATCGCATTTTTGACGCTAAAACGTAAGTATTTCGTAAAATCTCACATTTCAGCACACGTTTCGATTTCTTTGTACTAGACAAGTAATGTATGGTAGGAATCGATAAAATTTATGCAAAAATATATGTTTTCCAGTACTATTAAACAAATATGATTTCAAACTGCAACATTCATCGAAACAGACGATTTTATGCTAGATCAGCATATTCTTATGCATTTGTATTCGAAATGATGTGAAATAGAGTTTTCATGCAAGAACAGCTTATTCTGATACATTTCGATTCGAAATGATGTGGAATCGCATTTTTGACGCTAAAACGTAAGTATTTCGTAAAATCTCACATTTGAGCACACGTTTCGATTTGTTTGTACTAGACAAGTAATGTTTGGTAGGAATCGACAAAATTTATGCAAAAATATATGTTTTCCAGTACTATTAAACAAATATGATTTCAAACTGCAACATTCATCGAAACAGACGATTTTATGCTAGAACAGCTTATTCTGAAGCATTTCGACTCGAAACTATGTGAAATAGAGTTTTAATGCAAGAACAGCTTATTCTGATGCATTTCGATTCGAAATGATGTGAAATAGAGTTTTAATGCAAGAACAACTTATTCTGATGCATTTCGATTCGAAATGATGTGGAATCGCATTTTTGACGCTAAAACGTAAATATTTCGTAAAATCTCACATTTCAGCACACTTTTCGATTTGTTTGTTTTAGACAAGTACAGTTTGGCAGGAGTCGACAAAATTTATGCAAAAATATATGTTTTCCTGTACTATTCTACAAATTTGACTTCAAACTGCATCTTTCTTCGAAACCAGACGATTCTATGCTAGAATAGGTTATTCTGATGCATTTCGATTTGAAATGATGTGAAACAGAGTTTTCATGCAAGAACAGCGTATTATGGTGCATTTCGATTCGAAATGATGTGGAATCGCATTTTTGACGCTAAAACGTAAGTATTTCGTAAAATCTCACATTTCAGCACACGTTTCGATTTCTTTGTACTAGACAAGTAATGTATGGTAGGAATCGACAAAATTTATGCAAAAATATATGTTTTCCAGTACTATTCTACAAATTTGATTTGAAACTGCAAATTTCTTTGAAACCAGACGATTTTATGCTAGTACAGCGTATTCTGGTGCATTTCGATTTGAAATGATGTGAAATAGGGTTTTCATGCTAGAACAGCTTATTCTGATGTTTTTCGTTTCGAAATGATGTGAAACAGAGTTTTCATGCAGAACAGCTTATTCTGATACATTTCGATTCGAAATGATGTGTAATCGCATTTTTGACGCTAAAACGTAAGTATTTCGTAAAATCTCACATTTCAGCACACTTTTCGATTTGTTTGTTTTAGACAAGTACAGTTTGGCAGGAGTCGACAAAATTTATGCAAAAATATATGTTTTCCTGTACTATTCTACAAATTTGACTTCAAACTGCATCTTTCTTCGAAACCAGACGATTCTATGCTAGAATAGATTATTCTGATGCATTTCGATTTGAAATGATGTGAAACAGAGTTTTCATGCAAGAACAGCGTATTATGGTGCATTTCGATTCGAAATGATGTGGAATCGCATTTTTGACGCAAAAACGTAAGTATTTCGTAAAATCTTACATTTCAGCACACGTTTCGATTTCTTTGTACTAGACAAGTAATGTATGGTAGGAATCGACAAAATTTATGCAAAAATATATGTTTTCCAGTACTATTCTACAAATTTGATTTCAAACTGCAAATTTCTTTGAAACCAGACGTTTTTATGCTAGTACAGCGTATTCTGGTGCATTTCGATTTGAAATGATGTGAAATAGGGTTTTCATGCTAGAACAGCTTATTCTGATGTTTTTCGTTTCGAAATGATGTGAAACAGAGTTTTCATGCAAGAACAACTTATTCTGATGCATTTCGATTCGAAATGATGTGGAATCGCATTTTTGACGCTAAAACGTAAGTATTTCGTAAAATCTCACATTTCAGCACGCGTTTCGACTTGTTTGTACTAGACAAGTAATGTTTGGTAGGAATCGACAAAATTTATGCAAAAATATATGTTTTCCAGTACTATTCTACAAATTTGATTTGAAACTGCAAATTTCTTTGAAACCAGACGATTTTATGCTAGAACAGCTTATTCTGATGTTTTTCGTTTCGAAATGATGTGAAACAGAGTTTTCAGGCAGAACAGCTTATTCTGATACATTTCGATTCGAAATGATGTGTAATCGCATTTTTGACGCTAAAACGTAAGTATTTCGTAAAATCTCACATTTCAGCACACATTTCGATTTGTTTGTTTTAGACAAGTACAGTTTGGCAGGAGTCGACAAAATTTATGCAAAAATATATGTTTTCCTGTACTATTCTACAAATTTGACTTCAAACTGCATCTTTCTTCGAAACCAGACGATTCTATGCTAGAATAGATTATTCTGATGCATTTCGATTTGAAATGATGTGAAATAGAGTTTTCATGCAAGAACAGCGTATTATGGTGCATTTCGATTCGAAATGATGTGGAATCGCATTTTTGACGCTAAAACGTAAGTATTTCGTAAAATCTAACATTTCAGCACACGTTTCGATTTCTTTGTACTAGACAAGTAATGTATGGTAGGAATCGACAAAATTTATGCAAAAATATATGTTTTCCAGTACTATTAAACAAATATGATTTCAAACTGCAACATTCATCGAAACAGACGATTTTATGCTAGATCAGCATATTCTTATGCATTTGTACTCGAAATGATGTGAAATAGAGTTTTCTTGCAGAACACCTTATTCTGATACATTTCGATTCGAAATGATGTGGAATCGCATTTTTTCTTTGCTAAAACGTAAGTATTTCGTAGAATCTCACATTTGAGCACACGTTTCGATTTGTTTGTACTAGACAAGTAATGTTTGGCAGGAGTCGACAAAATTTATGCAAAAATATATGTTTTCCTGTACTATTCTACAAATTTGACTTCAAACTGCATCTTTCTTCGAAACCAGACGATTCTATGCTAGAATAGATTATTCTGATGCATTTCGATTTGAAATGATGTGAAATAGAGTTTTCATGCAAGAACAGCGTATTATGGTGCATTTCGATTCGAAATGATGTGGAATCGCATTTTTGACGCTAAAACGTAAGTATTTCGTAAAATCTCACATTTCAGCACACGTTTCGATTTCTTTGTACTAGACAAGTAATGTATGGTAGGAATCGACAAAATTTATGCAAAAATATATGTTTTCCAGTACTATTAAACAAATATGATTTCAAACTGCAACATTCATCGAAACAGACGATTTTATGCTAGATCAGCTTATTCTTATGCATTTGTATTCGAAATGATGTGAAATAGAGTTTTCTTGCAGAACACCTTATTCTGATACATTTCGATTCGAAATGATGTGGAATCGCATTTTTTTACGCTAAAACGTAAGTATTTCGTAAAATCTCACATTTGAGCACACGTTTCGATTTGTTTGTACTAGACAAGTAATGTTTGGTAGGAATCGACAAAATTTATGCAAAAATATATGTTTTCCAGTACTATTCTACAAATTTGATTTCAAACTGCAACTTTCTTCGAAACCAGACGATTCTATGCTAGTACAGCGTATTCTGATGCATTTCGATTCGAAATGATGTGAAATAGAGTTTTCATGCTAGAACAGCTCATTCTGATACATTTCGATTCGAAATGATGTGGAATCGCATTTTTTGTTGCTAAAACGTAAGTATTTCGTAAAATCTCACATTTCAGCACACGTTTCGATTTGTTTGTACTAGACAAGTAATGTTTGGTAGGAATCGACAAAATTTATGCAAAAATATATGTTTTCCAGTACTATTCTACAAATTTGATTTGAAACTGCAAATTTCTTTGAAACCAGACGATTTTATGCTAGTACAGCGTATTCTGGTGCATTTCGATTTGAAATGATGTGAAATAGGGTTTTCATGCTAGAACAGCTTATTCTGATGTTTTTCGTTTCGAAATGATGTGAAACAGAGTTTTCAGGCAGAACAGCTTATTCTGATACATTTCGATTCGAAATGATGTGTAATCGCATTTTTGACGCTAAAACGTAAGTATTTCGTAAAATCTCACATTTCAGCACACGTTTCGATTTCTTAGTACTAGACAAGTAATGTATGGTAGGAATCGATAAAATTTATGCAAAAATATATGTTTTCCAGTACTATTAAACAAATATGATTTCAAACTGCAACATTCATCGAAACAGACGATTTTATGCTAGATCAGCATATTCTTATGCATTTGTATTCGAAATGATGTGAAATAGAGTTTTCATGCAGAACACCTTATTCTGATACATTTCGATTCGAAATGATGTGGAATCGCATTTTTTTTGTTGCTAAAACGTAAGTATTTCGTAAAATCTCACATTTCAGCACACGTTTCGATTTGTTTGTACTAGACAAGTAATGTATGGTAGGAATCGACAAAATTTATGCAAAAATATATGTTTTCCAGTACTATTCTACAAATTTGATTTGAAACTGCAAATTTCTTTGAAACCAGACGATTTTATGCTAGTACAGCGTATTCTGGTGCATTTCGATTTGAAATGATGTGAAATAGGGTTTTCATGCTAGAACAGCTTATTCTGATGTTTTTCGATTCGAAATGATGTGAAACAGAGTTTTCAGGCAGAACAGCTTATTCTGATACATTTCGATTCGAAATGATGTGTAATCGCATTTTTTTTTTTGCTAAAACGTAAGTATTTCGTAGAATCTCACATTTGAGCACACGTTTCGATTTGTTTGTACTAGACAAGTACAGTTTGGCAGGAGTCGACAAAATTTATGCAAAAATATATGTTTTCCTGTACTATTCTACAAATTTGACTTCAAACTGCAACTTTCTTCGAAACCAGACGATTCTATGCTAGAATAGATTATTCTGATGCATTTCGATTTGAAATGATGTGAAATAGGGTTTTCATGCTAGAACAGCTTATTCTGATGTTTTTCGTTTCGAAATGATGTGAAACAGAGTTTTCAGGCAGAACAGCTTATTCTGATACATTTCGATTCGAAATGATGTGTAATCGCATTTTTGACGCTAAAACGTAAGTATTTCGTAAAATCTCACATTTCAGCACACTTTTCGATTTGTTTGTTTTAGACAAGTACAGTTTGGCAGGAGTCGACAAAATTTATGCAAAAATATATGTTTTCCTGTACTATTCTACAAATTTGACTTCAAACTGCATCTTTCTTCGAAACCAGACGATTCTATGCTAGAATAGATTATTCTGATGCATTTCGATTTGAAATGATGTGAAACAGAGTTTTCATGCAAGAACAGCGTATTATGGTGCATTTCGATTCGAAATGATGTGGAATCGCATTTTTGACGCTAAAACGTAAGTATTTCGTAAAATCTAACATTTCAGCACACGTTTCGATTTCTTTGTACTAGACAAGTAATGTATGGTAGGAATCGATAAAATTTATGCAAAAATATATGTTTTCCAGTACTATTAAACAAATATGATTTCAAACTGCAACATTCATCGAAACAGACGATTTTATGCTAGATCAGCATATTCTTATGCATTTGTATTCGAAATGATGTGAAATAGAGTTTTCTTGCAGAACACCTTATTCTGATACATTTCGATTCGAAATGATGTGGAATCGCATTTTTTTTTTGCTAAAACGTAAGTATTTCGTAAAATCTCACATTTCAGCACACGTTTCGATTTGTTTGTACTAGACAAGTAATGTTTGGTAGGAATCGACAAAATTTATGCAAAAATATATGTTTTCCAGTACTATTCTACAAATTTGATTTGAAACTGCAAATTTCTTTGAAACCAGACGATTTTATGCTAGAACAGCGTATTCTGGTGCTTTTCTATTCGAAATTATGTGAAATAGAGTTTTCATGCAAGAACAGCGTATTCTGGTGCACTTCGATTCGAAATGATGTGTAATCGCATTTTTTGACGCTAAAACGTAAGTATTTCGTAAAATCTCACATTTCAGCACACGTTTCGATTTGTTTGTTCTAGACAAGTACAGTTTGGCAGGAGTCGACAAAATTTATGCAAAAATATATGTTTTCCTGTACTATTCTACAAATTTGACTTCAAACTGCAACTTTCTTCGAAACCAGACGATTCTATGCTAGAATAGCTTATTCTGATGCATTTCGATTTGAAATGATGTGAAATAGAGTTTTCATGCAAGAACAGCGTATTCTGGTGCATTTCGATTCGAAATGATGTGGAATCGCATTTTTGACGCTAAAACGTAAGTATTACGTAAAATCTAACATATCAGCACACGTTTCGATTTCTTTGTACTAGACAAGTAATGTATGGTAGGAATCGACAAAATTTATGCAAAAATATATGTTTTCCAGTACTATTAAACAAATATGATTTCAAACTGCAACATTCATCGAAACAGACGATTTTATGCTAGAACAGCTTATTCTGAAGCATTTCGACTCGAAACTATGTGAAACAGAGTTTTCATGCAGAACAGCTTATTCTGATACATTTCGATTCGAAATGATGTGGAATTGCATTTTCGACGCTAAAACGTAAGTATTTCGAAAAATCTCACATTTCAGCAAATGTTTCGATTTGTTTGTACTAGACAAGTAATGTTTTGTAGGAATCTACAAAATTTATGCAAAAGTATATGTTTTCCTGTACTATTCTACAAATTTGACTTCAAACTGCAACTTTCGTCGAAACCAGACGATTCCATGCTAGAATAGCTTATTCTGATGCATTTCGATTTGAAATGATGTGAAATAGAGTTTTAATGCAATAACAACTTATTCTGATGCATTTCGATTCGAAATGATGTGGAATCGAATTTTTGTTGCAAAAACGTAAATATTTCGTAAAATCTCACATTTTAGCACACGTTTCGATTTCTTTGTACTAGACTAGTAATGTATGGTAGGAATCGACAAAAATTTATGCAAAAATATATGTTTTCCAGTACTATTCTACAAATTTGATTTGAAACTGCTAATTTCTTTGAAACCAGACTATTTTATGCTAGTACAGCGTATTCTGGTGCATTTCGATTTGAAATGATGTGAAATAGGGTTTTCATGCTAGAACAGCTTATTCTGATGTTTTTCGTTTCGAAATGATGTGAACCAGAGTTTTCATGCAGAACAGCTTATTCTGATACATTTCGATTCGAAATGATGTGGAATCGCATTTTTGACGCTAAAACGTAAGTATTTCGTAAAATCTCACATTTCAGCACACGTTTCGATTTCTTTGTACTAGACAAGTATTGTATGGTAGGAATCGACAATATTTATGCAAAAATATATGTTTTCCAGTACTATTCTACAAATTTGATTTGAAACTGCAAATTTCTTTGAAACCAGACGATTTTATGCTAGTACAGCGTTTTCTGGTGCATTTCGATTTGAAATGATGTGAAATAGGGTTTTCATGCTAGAACAGCTTATTCTGATGTTTTTCGTTTCGAAATGATGTGAAACAGAGTTTTCATGCAGAACAGCTTATTGTGATACATTTCGATTCGAAATGATGTGGAATCGCATTTTTGACGCTAAAACGTAAGTATTTCGTAAAATCTCACATTTCAGCACACTTTTCGATTTGTTTGTTTTAGACAAGTACAGTTTGGCAGGAGTCGACAAAATTTATGCAATAATATATGTTTTCCTGTACTATTCTACAAGTTTGACTTCAAACTGCATCTTTCTTCGAAACCAGACGATTCTATGCTAGAATAGATTATTCTGATGCATTTCGATTTGAAATGATGTGAAATAGAGTTTTAATGCAAGAACAGCGTATTTTGGTTCTTTTCGATTTGAAATGATGTAGAATCGCATTTTTTTTTTGCTAAAATGTAAGTATTTCGTAAAATCTCACATTTCAGCACACGTTTCGATTTCTTTGTACTAGACAAGTAATGTATGGTAGGAATCGACAAAATTTATGCAAAAATATATGTTTTCCTGTACTATTGTACAAATTTGATTTCAAACTGCAACTTTCTTCGAAACCAGACGATTTTATTTTAGAACAGCTTATTCTGATGCATTTCGTTTCGGAATGATGTCAAATAGAGTTTTCGTGCAAGAACAGCGTATTCTGTTGCTTTTCAATTCGAAATGATGTGAAATAGAGTTTTAATGCAAGAACAGAGTATTCTCGTGCTTTTCGATTCGAATTGATGTGAAATAGAGTTTTCTTGCAGAAAAACTTATTCTAATGCATTTCGATTCGAAATGATGTGGAATCGCATTTTTGTCGCTAAAACGTAAGTTTTTCGTAAAATCTGACATTTCAGCACACGTATGGATTTTTTTGTACTAGACAAGTAATGTATGGTAGGAATCGACAAAATTTATGCAAAAATATGTTTTCCAGTACTAGTAAGCAAATATGATTTCAAACTGCAACTTTCTTCGAAACCAGACGATATTATTTTATAACAGCTTATTCTGATGCATTTCTATTCGGAATGATGTGAAATAGTGTTTTCATGCAAGAACAGCGTATTCTGGTGCTTTTCTATTCGAAATGATTTAAAATAGAGTTTTCATGCAAGAACAGCGTATCCTGGTATACTTCGATTCGAAATGATGTGGAATCGCATTTTTGTTGCTAAAACGTAAGTGTTTCGTAAAAACTGTCATTTCAACACACGTTTCGTTTTGTTTGTACTAGACAAGAAATGTTTGGTAGGAATCTACAAAATTTATACAAAAATATATGTTTTCCAGTACTATTAAACAAATTTGATTTCAAACTGCAACTTTCTTCGAAACCATACGATTTTATGCTAGAACAGCTTATTCTGATGCATTTCGATTCGAAATGATGTGAAATAGAGTTTTCATGTAAGAACATTGTATTCTGGTGCTTTTCAATTCGAAATGATGTGGAATCGCATTTTTTTTCAAAACTTAAGTATTTCGTAAAAATTTACAATTCAACATACGATTCGATTTGCTTGTACTAGACAAGTACAGTTTGAAGGAGTCGACAAAATTCATACAAAAATATATGTTTTCCAGTACTATTCTAAATATTTTATTCGAAACTGCAACATTCATCGAAACCGACGATTTCCTGCAAGAACAGTGTACTGTGTTTCTTTTCCATTCGAAATTATGTGAAGTAGAGTTTTCATGCAAGAACAGCGTATTTTGGTGCTTTGGTATATCGATTTGAAATGATGTGTAATCGCATTTTTGTTGGAAAACGTAAGCATTTCGTAAAAACTGTCATTTCAACACACTTTTCGATTTGTTTGTACTAGACAAGTAATTCTTGTGCTTCTCGATTTGAAATTATGTGAAATCGCATTTTTATTGCCAAAGAGCATATTTCGCAAAAACCTATATTTCGATACGAGATTCGAATCGTTTGTGTTAATGGTTTCATGCAAGAACAATATAATCAGATGCTTTTATAGACGAAATGATGTGGAATCACTTTTATGTTGCCAAAAATTGAAAATTTTGTAGAAACGGTTTGGATGAAATCTTGAAAATAGTGAAAGACAATTTTTGATTTCTAAAAATTTCGGAATGTTTAAACGGCTGAATCTTAGCTTCTAGTAAGCACATTTAGGATTTTTTTAACTTGTTTGAAGCGCGAAACTCTCTTCTTTCAAATAACAGCATACCAGTTTTTGGGAAAGAAACGGTTTGGACGCTGCCTTCAAAATAGCGGAATGGTATTTTGGATTTTTTAAAATTTCGGAGTATTTAAACCGCTGTATCTTTTTCTACTAGTAGGCGTAATTAGGATTTTTTCACCTCATTTAAACGAAACTCGCGAAACTCTCCTCTTTCGAATCATTTCATTCGGGTTTTTCGGAGAGAAACTTTTCAGACGCAATATTCAAAATAGTGGAAGGTTATTTTTGATTTCTTAAAATTTCGAAGTTTTTAAACCGCTGTATCTTATCTTCTGGTAGGCGTATTTAGGATTCTTTTATCTCATTTCAAGCGCGAAATGCTCCTCTTTGGACTCATTTCATTCGAGTTTTTTGGAGAGAAACGGTTCAGACGCTATATTCAAAATAGTGGAAGGGTATTTTTGATTTTTTAAAATTTCGTATTTTTTAAACCGCTGTATCTAATCTTCTAGTAGGCGTATATAGGATTTTCTTGGCTTCTTACAAGCGCGAAACTCTCCTCTTTCGACTGATTTCATTCTGGTTTCTCGGAGATAAACGGTTCAGACGCTATAGACAAAATAGTGGAAGGGTATTTTTGATTTTTTAAAATTTCGTAGTATTTAAACCGCTGTATCTTAGTTTCTAGTAGGCGTATTTAGGATTTTTTTGGCTCATTTCAAGCGAGAAACTCTCCTCTTTCGACTCGTTTCATTCGGGTTATTCGGAGAGAAACGGTTCAGACGCTATATTCAAAATAGTGGAAGGGTATTTTTGATTTTTTAAAATTTCGTAGTTTTTGAACCGCTGTATCTTGTCTTCTAGTAGGCGTATTTTAGATTTTTTGGGCTCATTTCAAGCGCGAAACACTCCGCTTTCGAATCATTTCATTCGGGTTTTTCGGAGAGAAACGGTTATGACGCTATATTCAAAGTAGTGGAAGGGTATTTTTGATTTTTTTAAAATTTCGAAGTTTTTAAACCGCTGTATCTTATCTTCTAGTAGGCGTATTTAGGATTTTTTTGGCTCCCTACAAGCGCGAAACCCTCCTCTTTCGAATCATTTCATTCGGATTTTTCGGAGAGATACGGTTCAGACGCTATATTCAAAATAGTGGTAGAGTATTTGTGATTTTTTAAAATTTCGGAACATTTAAACCGCTGTATCTTATCTTCTAGTGGGCGTATTTAGGATTTTTTGGCTCATTACAAGCGCGAAACTCTCTTCTGTCGACTGATTTCATTCGGGTTTTTCGGAGAGGAACGGTTCAGACGCTATATTCAAAATAGTGGAAGGGTATTTTTGATTTTTTAAAATTTCGCAATTTTTAAACCGCTGTATCTTATCTTCTAGTTGGCGTATTTAGGATTTTTTTGGCTCATTCAAGCGCGAAACTCTCCTCTTTCGAATCATTTCATTCAGGTTTTTCGGAGAGAAACGGTTCTGACGCTATATTCAAAACAGTGAAGTGTATTTTTGATTTTTTAAAATTTCGAAGTATTTAAACCGCTGTATCTTATCTTCTAGTAGGCGTATTTAGGATTTTTTTGGCTCCTTACAATCGCGAAACTCTCCTCTCTCGAATGATTTCATTCCGGTTTTTCGGAGAGGAACGGTTCAGACACTATATTCAAAAGAGTGGAAGGGTATTTTCGATTTTTTAAAATTTCGGAATATTTAAACCGCTGTATCTTATCTTCTAGTGGCGTATTAAGGATTTTTTTGGCTCATTTCAATCGCGAAACTCTCCTCTTTCGACTGATTTCATTCGGGTTTTTCGGAGAGAAACGGTTCAGACGCTATATTTAGAAGAGTGGAAGGGTATTTTTGATTTTCTAAAATTTCGGAGTATTTAAAACGCTGTATCTTATCTTTTAGTAGGAGTATTTAGGATTTTTTCGGCTCCCTACAAGCGCGAAGCTCTCATCTTTCGATTCATTTCATTCGGGTTTTTCGGAGAGAAACGGTTCAGACGCTATATTCAAAATAGTGGAAGGTTATTTTTGATTTTTTAAAAATTCGAAATTTTTACATCGCTGTATCTTATCTTCTGGTAGGCGTATTTAAGATTTTTTTGGCTCATTTCAAGCGCGAAACTCTCCTCTTCCGACTGATTTCATTCGGGTTTTTCGGAGAGAAACGGTTATGACGCTATATTCAAAGTAGTGGAAGGGTATTTTTGTTTTTTTAAAACATCGAAATTTTTAAACCGCTGTATCTTATCTTCTAGTAGGCGTAATTAGGATTTTTTTGGCTCATTCAAGCGCGAAACTCTCCTCCTTCGAATCATTTCATTCGGGTTTTTCGGAGAGAAACGTTTCTGACGCTATATTCAAAATAGTGAAGTGTATTTTTGATTTTTTAAAATTTCGAAGTATTTAGACCGCTGTATCTTATCTCTTAGTAGGCGTATTTAGGATTTTTTCGGCTCCTTACAAGCGCGAAACTCTACTCTTTCGAATCATTTCATTCAGGTTTTTCGCAGAGAAACGGTTCAGACGCTATATTCAAAATAGTGGAAGGGTATTTTTGATTTTCTAAAATTTCGGAGTATTTAAACCGCTGTATCTTATCTTCTAATAGGCGTATTTAGGATCTTTTTGGCTCCCTACAAGCGCGAAACTCTCCTCTTTCGAATCATTTCATTCAGGTTTTTCGCAGAGAAACGGTTCAGACGCTATATTCAAAATAGTGGAAGGATATTTTTGATTTTTTAAAATTTTGGAACATTTAAACCGCTGTATCTTATCTTCTAGTAGGCGTATTTAGGATTTTTTTGGCTCCTTACAATCGCGAAACTTTCCTCTCTCGAATGATTTCATTCCGGTTTTTCGGAGAGGAACGGTTCAGACACTATATTCAAAAGAGTGGAAGGGTATTTTCGATTTTTTAAAATTTCGGAATATTTAAACAGCTGAATCTTATCTTCTAGTAGGCGTATTTAGGATTTTTTCGGCTCATTTCAAGCGCGAAACTCTACTCTTTCGAATCATTTCATTCAGATTTTTCGCAGAGAAACGGTTCAGACGCTATATTCAAAATAGTGGAAGGGTATTTTTGATTTTCTAAAATTTCGGAGTATTTAAACCGCTGTGTCTTATCTTCTAATAGGCGTATTTAGGATCTTTTTGGCTCCCTACAAGGGGGAAAACGTCCTCTTTCGAATCATTTCATTCGGGTTTTTCGGAGAAAAACGGTTCAGACGCTATATTCAAAATAGTGGAAGGATATTTTTGATTTTTTAAAATTTTGGAACATTTAAACCGCTGTATCTTATCTTCTAGTAGGCGTATTTAGGATTTTTTTGGCTCCTTACAAGCGCGAAACTCTCCTCTCTCGAATGATTTCATTCCGGTTTTTCGGAGAGGAACGGTTCAGACACTATATTCAAAAGAGTGGAAGGGTATTTTCGATTTTTTAAAATTTCGGAATATTTAAACCGCTGTATCATATCTTCTAGTAGGCGTATTTAGGATTTTTTCGGCTCATTTCAAGCGCGAAACTCTCCTCTTTCGACTGATTTCATTCGGGTTTTTCGGAGAGAAACGGTTCAGACGCTATATTCAAAATAGTGGAAGGGTATTTTTGATTTTTTAAAATTTCGAAGTCTTTAAATCGCTGTATCTTCTCTTCTAATAGGCGCATTTAGGATTTTTTTGGCTCATTTCAAGCGCTAAACTCTCCTCTTTCGACTCATTTCATTCGAGTTTTTCGGAGAGAAACGTGTCAGACGCTATATTCAAAATAGTGGAAGGGTATTTTTGATTTTTTAAAATTTCGTAGTTTTTAAACCGCTGTATCTTATCTTCTAGTAGGCGTATTTAGGATTTTTTTGGCTCCTTACAAGCGCGAAACTCTCCTCTTTCGACTCGTTTCATTCGAGTTTTTCGGAGAGAAACGGTTCAGACGCTATATTCAAAATAGTGGAAGGGTATTTTTGATTTTTTAAAATTTCGTAGTTTTTAAACCGCTGTATCTTATCTTCTAGTAGGCGTATTTAGGATTTTTTTGGCTCATTTCAAGCGCGAAACTCTTCTCTTTCGAATCATTTCATTCTGGTTTCTCGGAGAGAAACGGTTCAGACGCTATATTCAAAATAGTGGAAGGGTATTTTTGATTTTTTAAAATTTCGTAGTTTTTAAACCGCTGTATCTTATCTTCTAGTAGGCGTATTTAGGATTTTTTTGGCTCATTTCAAGCGCGAAACTCTCCTCTTTCGACTCGTTTCATTCGAGTTTTTCGGAGAGAAACGGTTCAGACGCTATATTCAAAATAGTGGAAGGGTATTTTTGATTTTTTAAAATTTTGTAGTTTTTAAACCGCTGTATCTTATCTTCTAGTAGGCGTATTTAGGATTTTTTTGGCTCATTTCAAGCGCGAAACTCTCCTCTTTCGACTCGTTTCATTCGATTTTTTCGGAGAGAAACGGTTCAGACGCTATATTCAAAATAGTGGAAGGGTATTTTTGATTTTTTAAAATTTCGTAGTTTTTAAACCGCTGTATCTTATCTTCTAGTAGGCGTATTTAGGATTTTTTTGGCTCATTTCAAGCGCGAAACTCTCCTCTTTCGACTCGTTTCATTCGAGTTTTTCGGAGAGAAACGGTTCAGACGCTATATTCAAAATAGTGGAAGGGTATTTTTGATTTTTTAAAATTTCGTAGTTTTTAAACCGCTGTATCTTATCTTCTAGTAGGCGTATTTAGGATTTTTTTGGCTCATTTCAAGCGCGAAACTCTCCTCTTTCGACTCGTTTCATTCGAGTTTTTCGGAGAGAAACGGTTCAGACGCTATATTCAAAATAGTGGAAGGGTATTTTTGATTTTTGAAAATTTCGTAATTTTTAAAACGCTGTATCTTATCTTCTAGTGGGCGTATTTAGGATTTTTTTGGCTCATTTCAAGCGCGAAACTCTTCTCTTTCGAATCATTTCATTCGGGTTTCTCGGAGAGAAACGGTTCAGACACTATATTCAAAATAGTGGAAGGGTATTTTTGATTTTTTAAAATTTCGAAGTTTTTAAACCGCTGTATCTTATCTTCTAGTAGGCGTATTTAGGATTTTTTTGGCTCATTTCAAGCGCGAAACTCTCCTCTTTCGACTCGTTTCATTCTAGTTTTTCGGAGAGAAACGGTTCAGACGCTATATTCAAAATAGTGGAAGGATATTTTTGATTTTTGAAAATTTCGGAATTTTTAAACCGCTGTATCTTATCTTCTAGTGGGCGTATTTAGGATTTTTTTGGCTCATTTCAAGCGCGAAACTCTTCTCTTTCGAATCATTTCATTCTGGTTTCTCGGAGAGAAACGGTTCAGACGCTATATTCAAAATAGTGGAAGGATATTTTTGATTTTTTAAAATTTCGAAGTTTTTAAACCGCTGTATCTTATCTTCTAGTAGGCGTATTTAGGATTTTTTTGGCTCATTTCAAGCGCGAAACTCTCCTCTTTCGACTCGTTTCATTCTAGTTTTTCGGAGAGAAACGGTTCAGACGCTATATTCAAAAGAGTGGAAGGGTATTCTTGATTTTTTAAAATTTCGAAGTTTTTAAACCGCTGTATCTTATCTTCTTGTTGGCGTATTTAGGATTTTTTTGGGTCATTTCAAGCGCGAAACTCTCCTCTTTCGACTCGTTTCATTCGGGTTTTTCGGAGAGAAACAGTTCAGACGCTATATTCAAAATAGTGGAAGGATATTTTTGATTTTTTAAAATTTCGTAGTATTTCAACCGCTGTATCTTATCTTCTAGTAGGCGTATTTAGGATTTTTTTGGCTCATTTCAAGCGCGAAACTCTCCTCTTTCGACTCGTTTCATTCGGGTTTTTCGGAGAGAAACGGTTCAGACGCTATATTCAAAATAGTGGAAGGGTTTTTTTGATTTTTTAAAATTTCGAAGTTTTTAAACCGCTGTATCTTATCTTCTAGTAGGCGTATTTAGGATTTTTTTGGCTCATTTCAAGCGCGAAACTCTCCTCTTTCGACTCGTTTCATTCGAGTTTTTCGGAGAGAAACGGTTCAGACGCTATATTCAAAATAGTGGAAGGGTATTTTTGATTTTTTAAAATTTCGGAGTTTTTAAACCGCTGTATCTTATCTTCTAGTGGGCGTATTTAGGATTTTTTTGGCTCATTTCAAGCGCGAAACTCTCCTCTTTCGACTCATTTCATTCTGGTTTCTCGGAGAGAAACGGTTCAGACACTATATTCAAAATAGTGGAAGGATATTTTTGATTTTTTAAAATTTCGAAGTTTTTAAACCGCTGTATCTTATCTTCTAGTAGGCGTATTTAGGATTTTTTTGGCTCATTTCAAGCGCGAAACTCTCCTCTTTCGACTCGTTTCATTCTAGTTTTTCGGAGAGAAACGGTTCAGACGCTATATTCAAAAGAGTGGAAGGGTATTCTTGATTTTTTAAAATTTCGAAGTTTTTAAACCGCTGTATCTTATCTTCTAGTAGGCGTATTTAGGATTTTTTTGGGTCATTTCAAGCGCGAAACTCTCCTCTTTCGACTCGTTTCATTCGGGTTTTTCGGAGAGAAACAGTTCAGACGCTATATTCAAAATAGTGGAAGGATATTTTTGATTTTTTAAAATATCGTAGTATTTCAACCGCTGTATCTTATCTTCTAGTAGGCGTATTTAGGATTTTTTTGGCTCATTTCAAGCGCGAAACTCTCCTCTTTCGACTCGTTTCATTCGGGTTTTTCGGAGAGAAACGGTTCAGACGCTATATTCAAAATAGTGGAAGGGTATTTTTGATTTTTTAAAATTTCGTAGTTTTTAAACCGCTGTATCTTATCTTCTAGTAGGCGTATTTAGGATTTTTTTGGCTCATTTCAAGCGCGAAACTCTCCTCTTTCGACATGTTTCATTCGAGTTTTTCGGAGAGAAACGGTTCAGACGCTATATTCAAAATAGTGGAAGGGTATTTTTGATTTTTTAAAATTTTGTAGTTTTTAAACCGCTGTATCTTATCTTCTAGTAGGCGTATTTAGGATTTTTTTGGCTCATTTCAAGCGCGAAACTCTCCTCTTTCGAACTCGTTTCATTCGAGTTTTTCGGAGAGAAACGGTTCAGACGCTATATTCAAAAGAGTGGAAGGGTATTTCTGATTTTTGAAAATTTCGGAATCTTTAAACCGCTGTATCTTATCTTCTAGTGGGCGTATTTAGGATTTTTTTGGCTCATTTCAAGCGCGAAACTCTTCTCTTTCGAATCATTTCATTCTGGTTTCTCGGAGAGAAACGGTTCAGACGCTATATTCAAAATAGTGGAAGGATATTTTTGATTTTTTAAAATTTCGAAGTTTTTAAACCGCTGTATCTTATCTTCTAGTAGGCGTATTTAGGATTTTTTTGGGTCATTTCAAGCGCGAAACTCTCCTCTTTCGACTCGTTTCATTCGGGTTTTTCGGAGAGAAACAGTTCAGACGCTATATTCAAAATAGTGGAAGGATATTTTTGATTTTTTAAAATTTCGTAGTATTTCAACCGCTGTATCTTATCTTCTAGTAGGCGTATTTAGGATTTTTTTGGCTCATTTCAAGCGCGAAACTCTCCTCTTTCGACTCGTTTCATTCGAGTTTTTCGGAGAGAAACGGTTCAGACGCTATATTCAAAATAGTGGAAGGGTATTTTTGATTTTTTAAAATTTCGTAGTTTTTAAACCGCTGTATCTTATCTTCTAGTAGGCGTATTTAGGATTTTTTTGGCTCATTTCAAGCGCGAAACTCTCCTCTTTCGACACGTTTCATTCGAGTTTTTCGGAGAGAAACGGTTCAGACGCTATATTCAAAATAGTGGAAGGGTATTTTTGATTTTTTAAAATTTCGTAGTTTTTAAACCGCTGTATCTTATCTTCTAGTAGGCGTATTTAGGATTTTTTTGGCTCATTTCAAGCGCGAAACTCTCCTCTTTCGAACTCGTTTCATTCTGGTTTCTCGGAGAGAAACGGTTCAGACGCTATATTCAAAATAGTGGAAGGTTATTTTTGATTTTTTAAAATTTCGAAGTCTTTAAACCGCTGTATCTTATCTTCTAGTAGGCGTATTTAGGATTTTTTTGGGTCATTTCAAGCGCGAAACTCTCCTCTTTCGACTCGTTTCATTCGGGTTTTTCGGAGAGAAACAGTTCAGACGCTATATTCAAAATAGTGGAAGGATATTTTTGATTTTTTAAAATTTCGTAGTATTTCAACCGCTGTATCTTATCTTCTAGTAGGCGTATTTAGGATTTTTTTGGCTCATTTCAAGCGCGAAACTCTTCTCTTTCGAATCATTTCATTCTGGTTTCTCGGAGAGAAACGGTTCAGACGCTATATTCAAAATAGTGGAAGGATATTTTTGATTTTTTAAAATTTCGTAGTTTTTAAACCGCTGTATCTTATCTTCTAGTAGGCGTATTTAGGATTTTTTTGGCTCATTTCAAGCGCGAAACTCTCCTCTTTCGACTCGTTTCATTCGGGTTTTTCGGAGAGAAACAGTTCAGACGCTATATTCAAAATAGTGGAAGGATATTTTTGATTTTTTAAAATTTCGTAGTATTTCAACCGCTGTATCTTATCTTCTAGTAGGCGTATTTAGGATTTTTTTGGCTCATTTCAAGCGCGAAACTCTCCTCTTTCGACTCGTTTCATTCGAGTTTTTCGGAGAGAAACGGTTCAGACGCTATATTCAAAATAGTGGAAGGGTATTTTTGATTTTTTAAAATTTCGTAGTTTTTAAACCGCTGTATCTTATCTTCTAGTAGGCGTATTTAGGATTTTTTTGGCTCATTTCAAGCGCGAAACTCTCCTCTTTCGACACGTTTCATTCGAGTTTTTCGGAGAGAAACGGTTCAGACGCTATATTCAAAATAGTGGAAGGGTATTTTTGATTTTTTAAAATTTCGTAGTTTTTAAACCGCTGTATCTTATCTTCTAGTAGGCGTATTTAGGATTTTTTTGGCTCATTTCAAGCGCGAAACTCTCCTCTTTCGACTCGTTTCATTCGGGTTTTTCGGAGAGAAACAGTTCAGACGCTATATTCAAAATAGTGGAAGGATATTTTTGATTTTTTAAATTTCGTAGTATTTCAACCGCTGTATCTTATCTTCTAGTAGGCGTATTTAGGATTTTTTTGGCTCATTTCAAGCGCGAAACTCTTCTCTTTCGAATCGTTTCATTCTGGTTTCTCGGAGAGAAACGGTTCAGACGCTATATTCAAAATAGTGGAAGGATATTTTTGATTTTTTAAAATTTCGAAGTTTTTAAACCGCTGTATCTTGTCTTCTAGTAGGCGTATTTAGGATTTTTTTGGCTCATTTCAAGCGCGAAACTCTCCTCTTTCGACTCGTTTCAATCGAGTTTTTCGGAGAGAAACAGTTCAGACGCTATATTCAAAATAGTGGAAGGGTATTCTTGATTTTTTAAAATTTCGTAGTCTTTAAACCGCTGTATCTTATCTTCTAGTAGGCGTATTTAGGATTTTTTTGGCTCATTTCAAGCGCGAAACTCTCCTCTTTCGACTCGTTTCATTCGGGTTTTTCGGAGAGAAACAGTTCAGACGCTATATTCAAAATAGTGGAAGGATATTTTTGATTTTTTAAAATTTCGTAGTATTTCAACCGCTGTATCTTATCTTCTAGTAGGCGTATTTAGGATTTTTTTGGCTCATTTCAAGCGCGAAACTCTCCTCTTTCGACTCGTTTCATTCGAGTTTTTCGGAGAGAAACGGTTCAGACGCTATATTCAAAATAGTGGAAGGGTATTTTTGATTTTTTAAAATTTCGTAGTTTTTAAACCGCTGTATCTTATCTTCTAGTAGGCGTATTTAGGATTTTTTTGGCTCATTTCAAGCGCGAAGCTCTCCTCTTTCGACACGTTTCATTCGAGTTTTTCGGAGAGAAACGGTTCAGACGCTATATTCAAAATAGTGGAAGGGTATTTTTGATTTTTTAAAATTTAGTAGTTTTTAAACCGCTGTATCTTATCTTCTAGTAGGCGTATTTAGGATTTTTTTGGCTCATTTCAAGCGCGAAACTCTCCTCTTTCGAACTCGTTTCATTCTGGTTTCTCGGAGAGAAACGGTTCAGACGCTATATTCAAAATAGTGGAAGGTAATTTTTGATTTTTTAAAATTTCGAAGTTTTTAAACCGCTGTATCTTATCTTCTAGTAGGCGTATTTAGGATTTTTTCGGGTCATTTCAAGCGCGAAACTCTCCTCTTTCGACTCGTTTCATTCGGGTTTTTCGGAGAGAAACAGTTCAGATGCTATATTCAAAATAGTGGAAGGATATTTTTGATTTTTTAAAATTTCGTAGTATTTCAACCGCTGTATCTTATCTTCTAGTGGGCGTATTTAGGATTTTTTTGGCTCATTTCAAGCGCGAAACTCTTCTCTTTCGAATCATTTCATTCTGGTTTCTCGGAGAGAAACGGTTCAGACGCTATATTCCAAATAGTGGAAGGATATTTTTGATTTTTTAAAATTTCGAAGTTTTTAAACCGCTGTATCTTATCTTCTAGTAGGCGTATTTAGGATTTTTTTGGGTCATTTCAAGCGCGAAACTCTCCTCTTTCGACTCGTTTCATTCGGGTTTTTCGGAGAGAAACAGTTCAGACGCTATATTCAAAATAGTGGAAGGATATTTTTGATTTTTTAAAATTTCGTAGTATTTCAACCGCTGTATCTTATCTTCTAGTAGGCGTATTTAGGATTTTTTTGGCTCATTTCAAGCGCGAAACTCTCCTCTTTCGACTCGTTTCATTCGAGTTTTTCGGAGAGAAACGGTTCAGACGCTATATTCAAAATAGTGGAAGGGTATTTTTGATTTTTTAAAATTTCGTAGTTTTTAAACCGCTGTATCTTATCTTCTAGTAGGCGTATTTAGGATTTTTTTGGCTCATTTCAAGCGCGAAGCTCTCCTCTTTCGACACGTTTCATTCGAGTTTTTCGGAGAGAAACGGTTCAGACGCTATATTCAAAATAGTGGAAGGGTATTTTTGATTTTTTAAAATTTCGTAGTTTTTAAACCGCTGTATCTTATCTTCTAGTAGGCGTATTTAGGATTTTTTTGGCTCATTTCAAGCGCGAAACTCTCCTCTTTCGACTCGTTTCATTCGGGTTTTTCGGAGAGAAACAGTTCAGACGCTATATTCAAAATAGTGGAAGGATATTTTTGATTTTTTAAATTTCGTAGTATTTCAACCGCTGTATCTTATCTTCTAGTAGGCGTATTTAGGATTTTTTTGGCTCATTTCAAGCGCGAAACTCTTCTCTTTCGAATCATTTCATTCTGGTTTCTCGGAGAGAAACGGTTCAGACGCTATATTCAAAATAGTGGAAGGATATTTTTGATTTTTTAAAATTTCGAAGTTTTTAAACCGCTGTATCTTATCTTCTAGTACTCGTATTTAGGATTTTTTTGGGTCATTTCAAGCGCGAAACTCTCCTCTTTCGACTCGTTTCATTCGGGTTTTTCGGAGAGAAACAGTTCAGACGCTATATTCAAAATAGTGGAAGGATATTTTTGATTTTTTAAAATTTCGTAGTATTTCAACCGCTGTATCTTATCTTCTAGTAGGCGTATTTAGGATTTTTTTGGCTCTTTACAAGCGCGAAACTCTCCTCTTTCGACTGATTTCATTCGGGTTTTTCGGAGATAAACGGTTCAGACGCTATATTCAAAATAGTGGAAGGGTATTCTTGATTTTTTAAAATTTCGTAGTCTATAAACCGCTGTATCTTATCTTCTAGTAGGCGTATTTAGGATTTTTTTGGCTCTTTACAAGCGCGAAACTCTCCTCTTTCGACTGATTTCATTCGGGTTTTTCGGAGAGAAACGGTTCAGACGCTATATTCAAAATAGTGGAAGGGTATTTTTGATTTTTTAAAATTTTGTAGTTTTTAAACCGCTGTATCTTATCTTCTAGTAGGCGTATTTAGGATTTTTTTGGCTCATTTCAAGCGCGAAACTCTCCTCTTTCGAACTCGTTTCATTCGAGTTTTTCGGAGAGAAACGGTTCAGACGCTATATTCAAAATAGTGGAAGGGTATTTCTGATTTTTGAAAATTTCGGAATCTTTAAACCGCTGTATCTTATCTTCTAGTGGGCGTATTTAGGATTTTTTTGGCTCATTTCAAGCGCGAAACTCTTCTCTTTCGAATCATTTCATTCTGGTTTCTCGGAGAGAAACGGTTCAGACGCTATATTCAAAATAGTGGAAGGATATTTTTGATTTTTTAAAATTTCGAAGTTTTTAAACCGCTGTATCTTATCTTCTAGTAGGCGTATTTAGGATTTTTTTGGGTCATTTCAAGCGCGAAACTCTCCTCTTTCGACTCGTTTCATTCGGGTTTTTCGGAGAGAAACAGTTCAGACGCTATATTCAAAATAGTGGAAGGATATTTTTGATTTTTTAAAATTTCGTAGTATTTCAACCGCTGTATCTTATCTTCTAGTAGGCGTATTTAGGATTTTTTTGGCTCATTTCAAGCGCGAAACTCTCCTCTTTCGACTCGTTTCATTCGAGTTTTTCGGAGAGAAACGGTTCAGACGCTATATTCAAAATAGTGGAAGGGTATTTTTGATTTTTTAAAATTTCGTAGTTTTTAAACCGCTGTATCTTATCTTCTAGTAGGCGTATTTAGGATTTTTTTGGCTCATTTCAAGCGCGAAGCTCTCCTCTTTCGACACGTTTCATTCGAGTTTTTCGGAGATAAACGGTTCAGACGCTATATTCAAAATAGTGGAAGGGTATTCTTGATTTTTTAAAATTTCGTAGTCTATAAACCGCTGTATCTTATCTTCTAGTAGGCGTATTTAGGATTTTTTTGGGTCATTTCAAGCGCGAAACTCTCCTCTTTCGACTCGTTTCATTCGAGTTTTTCGGAGAGAAACGGTTCAGACGCTATATTCAAAATAGTGGAAGGGTATTTTTGATTTTTTAAAATTTCGTAGTATTTAAACCGCTGTATCTTATCTTCTAGTAGGCGTATTTAGGATTTTTTTGGCTCATTTCAAGCGCGAAACTCTCCTCTTTCGACTCGTTTCATTCGAGTTTTTCGGAGATAAACGGTTCAGACGCTATATTCAAAATAGTGGAAGGGTATTCTTGATTTTTTAAAATTTCGTAGTCTATAAACCGCTGTATCTTATCTTCTAGTAGGCGTATTTAGGATTTTTTTGGGTCATTTCAAGCGCGAAACTCTCCTCTTTCGACTCGTTTCATTCGGGTTTTTCGGAGAGAAACAGTTCAGACGCTATATTCAAAATAGTGGAAGGATATTTTTGATTTTTTAAAATTTCGAAGTTTTTAAACCGCTGTATCTTATCTTCTAGTAGGCGTATTTAGGATTTTTTTGGCTCATTTCAAGCGCGAAACTCTCCTCTTTCGACTCGTTTCATTCGAGTTTCTCGGAGAGAAACGGTTCAGACGCTATATTCAAAATAGTGGAAGGATATTTTTGATTTTTTAAAATTTCGAAGTTTTTAAACCGCTGTATCTTATCTTCTAGTAGGCGTATTTAGGATTTTTTCGGCTCATTTCAAGCGCGAAACTCTCCTCTTTCGACTCGTTTCATTCGGGTTTTTCGGAGAGAAACGGTTCAGACGCTATATTCAAAATAGTGGAAGGATATTTTTGATTTTTTAAAATTTCGTAGTTTTTAAACCGCTGTATCTTATCCTCTAGTAGGCGTATTTAGGATTTTTTTGGCTCATTTCAAGCGCGAAACTCTTCTCTTTCGAATCGTTTCATTCGGGTTTTTCGGAGAGAAACGGTTCAGACGCTATATTCAAAATAGTGGAAGGATATTTTTGATTTTTTAACATTTCGAAGTTTTTAAACCGCTGTATCTTATCTTCTAGTAGACGTATTTAGGATTTTTTTGGCTCATTTCAAGCGCGAAACTCTCCTCTTTCGACTCGTTTCATTCGGGTTTTTCGGAGAGAAACGGTTCAGACGCTATATTCAAAATAGTGGAAGGATATTTTTGATTTTTTAAAATTTCGTAGTTTTTAAACCGCTGTATCTTATCTTCTAGTAGGCGTATTTAGGATTTTTTTGGCTCATTTCAAGCGCGAAACTCTCCTCTTTCGACTCGTTTCATTCGGGTTTTTCGGAGAGAAACAGTTCAGACGCTATATTCAAAATAGTGGAAGGGTATTTTTGATTTTTTAAAATTTCGTAGTTTTTAAACCGCTGTATCTTATCTTCTAGTAGGCGTATTTAGGATTTTTTTGGCTCATTTCAAGCGCGAAACTCTCCTCTTTCGACTCGTTTCATTCGGGTTTTTCGGAGAGAAACGGTTCAGACGCTATA